>NC_060210.1:53405000-53625000 GCF_021130785.1 Homalodisca vitripennis
TTCAGAATAACTTTTTAGTCTTCATATAAATATATAACAATATATAAAATAAACAGTACAATTCATAAATATTAATTAATTTTTACTTATCAGTAAAAATACCAGTTTGCGTACTTCTAGTTATACATTTGTTAACTTATTTCATTTCCTTCAAGCGTAAGCTTCAAGCTAGGAGTCGAGTGGACATGGAATCATTGACGAGATCAGGGAGGTAGACAAAGCATTCAAGGATCGGCCGAAAATTTATGTACCATCAAAACTAATGGTATCAAGAACACCACAACGTTTCTGAAAAGACTTAAGGGCTCCACTCTCTCACAAGATCACAGAACACGTCGGAAAACACATCAAAGCAAACCTTGTGTTTGAGGCCGAGTAAACGAACCAGGCCTGTCATAAGAATGTGTTCCAGAAAATGAAATTCAAAAACGTCAACACAGTGGTCCTCCCCACTACATACATTGTTAAATATGTTGCACAAGCCAAATAAATGGTATTGGCTGAAATGGGTGAGTTTTACGCCAAGGGGTGTAGCTGAATATTGAAAAGAATCCTCCGGCTCGTAATCAGAATAAATTATTACGTTACCTTCAGAGGATCCAGCTACGTACAACTGCTTAAAAAGATTTCTGCTATGAATGCAGTCAGAAACATAATAAACAACGATCAGAAATGTTTTGTGCGGTCTGTTCTTGATACATTTCTTCCAGTTAACTGGTAAAACAATCCTTACAGACCAACACTATCAGCCATTCGAACACGAGCTAGATGCCTGGATACACATGCCTGGATGGTATCACTTTTCCTGTCAGTCGTAATAAGGTCAAGTTGTTTGAAAAGAGATCTGGAGTGTCTGTCAACGTGTACTCGTACTACGACAAACTGGTCATCTAAATTTTATACGTGACACGAGAAGAGAAAGACACGCATGTGGACTTGTACAGGAAGGATGGAAACAACGCTCACTACGGCCTCTCCAGAGATATGAGCAGACTTGTTCGATCCTAAATAACAAAGCACAAGACAATGACGGGTTGTGCAAGTGCAGCTTACTTGAATTTGATATGGAAAACCTTATGAACAAACACAAAGAAGACTGCAGAGAAGTATTGAAAATACAAAAGGCTCCATCTTACAGTTCAAAGACCTCAAGCACGAGATGAGGGTACAGTATATTGCGTAAGCCGACTTTGAATGTACGCTGACACCTGTAGCCGGCAGCCGTGGCTCCGTTACAGCAAGTTCCTACTCGAAAAGTGCCAGATTCACGAATTTTAGGATACTCAATGTATATTCCGATGACGAGTACAAAACACCAAACAATCATTTCGGTCTTGACGCTGCACAAAAGTTTGTGAAACATATTCTGAGCAACTCTAAGAAAATTTGCTAATTGATCTAAAAAGAGGCTGCTTGACCGATGAAGCTGACTGTAGATGACTTGAATTCCATAGCCAACGCTCGGCAATGTCACATCTGCGGAAAACCGTTCACCGACCCTGATGACTCCGAAGTCCATGATCATGATTACTTAACAGTCACATTTATCTTTAAGAAACCCCAATTTCTGCCAGTGTTCATTCTTAACCTCAGACGATACGTTATCGACATATTCGTAAAAGTATTGGAGCTCAAAAAAAAAAACCATCAAAGGTATCGCCAACAACGAGGAACGTTACATCTCATAGACTATTGAGTTTGAAGGCGCAGTAAAAATACGGTTTCTGAACTTGTTGAGATTCATGGCTAGTAGCGTCGGTAAAGTAGTAAATAACCTATCACCCGATCTGTTCAGACAAACGTCGAAATACTGCGATGACGAAAACTCGAGGTGGAGTTGAAAAAAGGTGCCCATCCCCACATGGATGACATGAACATCATAGAGGAATTTGAACGATGCTCGTGTCCAAAACAGGAGGATTTTTACAACGTGATGAACGATGCCTACGTAATAGTGAAGGCTATCAACGCGCAGTCAATGTGTTCAACACATTCACCATATAGAATATGAAAATACACCACACGTTAAAATCTACGGGTGTTTGACCTTCACGTTTATTTCCATAATTGTGTCAGGTTTTAAGACATATTGTGGCAGAATGATTAGCCAATGTATCGTGGCAAGAATGGTAAATTAGCCCCTTCGTGGTAACCTAAGGAAATGCGTTTATTCTCTTTATAAAATTTTGGGTAGCTGGTGTAGATTTCCTACACAAAATACATGATCACATACAATAAATACTTGATAATAATACTAGGAACAAAAACCGGTAACTGTTCGTGGGTTATTTGTGTTACAAGGTGTACCACGGACGGTAAAATTGAGTTTGAAACACAACTAAAAATTAAAGAAAATGTCTATTAATAAGAGAAGTATTACCAATACTACTGCGCTAAGTGTACAATGCGCTGTAAAACATCTATACATTACGATATGCAACTACGACACAGATATATCAGTAAATATTTTACAAGAACTGTTATCGCATCATGTTGGCACTGCCGCCAGGAACTACTATGAGGGAGGTTAGACTTTTCAATTCTAAACACTCTAGCGTATTTTATTTTGTTTGGATTGCATCTCTCTTTATTTCTTTTGACTTAGTTTTGAGTGATTTTTCATGCGGTTCTTTTGTAGCTATAGATATAACATTTTATCTAAACGAAGACACTGTGTTTCCTTTTGAAGGAACCTTTTCCTTAGAGCCACTAAACCGAACCGTACAGCCTTTTTATAAATCATCCAACTCGATTTTCACCAACGAACACGGAGGGACCCACATCGATGCTCCCTACCACTTTAACCCTCATGGACTGAGGCTGGGGGACATACCACTGGCAAATCTTCTCTTGGTTGACGGTAATTCTCTGCAACAATTATTAAAACATAGATGCTTGCTTATATACCTAACATTCAACAAATTCTCAGATATTGTATATGTATTGTATATTTAACAAGTATTACATTAAAAATAAAGCATGTATAAAGCTGAATAAAACTCCTATAGATCTAAGAATATACTAACGACGAGTATTTCTCTCTTATCCTATGTTTAGGTATTTAAGGGAGTGGGAAGGGTAAAAAAAATTTTTTTAGTTTTTCTATTTTTTTATGCAGTGTTGTAGAATGAAACTTCTTCTTTAAGTATCTGCTTTTAGAAATTAAATACGATAACTCTAAATATACTTTTTTTAATATAACACCATAGTATGTTTTATGTTTTTTTGCTTTATGGTAACGCCAGAGTAGGCCTCACTTTGTATAGTACTACTTACACAAAACAGTTGGTGTGTTTTGATTTTGTTATGTTGGTAGTACCAGCCAGTACTGTCTACTGCTAACATCTGTTGTTTTTCTGAATTGTTTGTTTCTATTACAACTGTTCTAGTCAACATAAACAAAATTAGTTTTTCTGAGTTTGTTTAGTTGTGAGTTCTATTCCTTGTGAGTTCAAGTCATTGTGTTGTGTTGTGTTTTTAACAATGCCTCGTTTAAATGTGTCTTATAAGAAGAAAAGTACTTTCAAAGGGAATAGGTACACAAAATTGCAATCAGTTGAGTTAGTGGAATCACATACACCGAGTGTTGCCTCGAAGCCTAGGCCTAGCTCTATCACTACTCCTGAAGGCCTCAGTACTTCACGAAGACCAAGTTCTTCTTCAAAAAAACTGAACTTCTCTGTTTATGACAGGTTTGAGCCCAAAGGTAATGGTAACTGTATTTTTAATGTAGACAAACTAAGTGGGGTTATAAAAGGTTTTGTGCGATGTAAACATTGCGGTGGCTATGACTGTGTCGAATTGGCTGTGTCACAGGAAGAACGACGTGGACTGTCTGTAAATGTTGACATTGCATGTTCAAAATGTTCCACTGGAGTTCGTTTCAGGAACTCAGACCTCTGTGAAAACAATAAATATGACATAAACCTACGATTTATTTATGGTATGAGAACTATTGGCCGGGGTCTTAGTGCAGGCAACATTCTTTGTTCACCTTTTGAAGTCCGGTTTGCGGCATTGTACTCTGCTAAGTAAGACCTTTAAGTTGATACCAAACTTGACCTACGCTGCTATTTAAGAATTTTGTCTTACTCCTTGTGGACCGTCCCCCAAAGAGATTATCTGGTCGGTAATTGGACAGATATGTGCGTTATTATCACCAGTAAGCACGTGTGAACTTTGGTATTTTTTTTATATTGTGGTTTAAAAATTAAAAAAGAGGTTCCAGACTTAATTGACAACCATATATATATATATATATATATATATATATATATATATATATATTGCATAAATGAAATATATAAATGTAGGCCTAAAGAAAATTCCATTTTATGTACACACTTAAAGATGATGAAGTCATCGACTGAGGATATTACGCTTTTATGATACTTCAAATTCATTACATCACAGAAACAATAACTATTTATGAGCTTTTTGTTACAAGAGCTGTTCAGTAAAAGAAAAATGCGTCATTTAGCTAATCAGAGATCATTAGTGTTTTATATTTCCATCGTCTAAATATTGAAGGCGAATTGCCACCATTGCTACAAATGGGTAAGTTAACTGCTTGCAAGCGCATAATAGTTCAGCTGCCCCTTACCCAAGGACTAATCGATGACGTTCGATTGCGATAACCCATACAGTGAGGCCTTTTGTTTAAGACGGTTCCTTTACTGTATCCTATAAAAGATAGAAGCTGTCTCTTGAAAAAACTACATCCGTTGCGAGTTCTTATATTATTGTCACATATGACAAAATAAGCGTTTGGAGATTTTATATAACTTATTTCTGTTTTATGTCTTCCAATAACTAAGCTCACATATAATGCAGTTTATAGATAAGTATCTAGAAATTTTTTGGCGAAATTGTTATATAACTATTTTTAATAATAATTTAGATATATGCTATAGAATAGAAGTTCTGCATTATGATTTGTGTTTTTGACGTGATTCTAGTTTTTGGTCAGACAATAACTTTCTACAGCTGACATTTCAAAAAGTGTTGTATTATCTGTAAAATACCGATTTTTATTGTATGTATGGAAAGTACAGAAGATATGAAAAATTTGGCATAACATATTTTAGTATTTTCAGAAAATATTCATGAGAAAACTTTGTAACATTATCATTTACATTTCATAGACGTTCATAAAAATACCTATCTGTAAACATTATCGACTATGTATATTATCCATTCGAAACAGATATAATGCGTTGACAACCATGACCTTAAAAGCGTATTGTAGAGTTGCAATCGAAAGAACCAGTTAAACGTTTTGGGTAATATTTTTATAGTGGCTACACTTTTTCTACACTTTTATTATTGAGACAACAATATTAAACCCAATTTGATGATAAATATCCAAGTGTATCATATGGCAAGATATTTCGTAAGATATTTTTGTATGCAGACTTTAAATTTTTCATTAAATTTATATGCTAGAATAATGAGTTATATGATGGGTCATCTTCGTGTCAACTTCAACTTTGTATGATTGTCTGTCTGCACATCTGCCCGCAGGACATCACAATCATGATAATATGATCAATATGATTTTAAATTTATTGGTGTAAAGTGACACTCAGTGTTTAATTTATTAATTGTTTAAAAAATCAATAGTTTTAGTTATTAACTTCCTTCATATTTCAGGAGTGATCATAGACCTGTCTAAAAAAACTGAGAACTGTCCTGAGTATGCAGTAACCGTCCGGGATATTCGGGAATGGGAGCGACTTCATGGGCCTCTCCCTGACCGTTGCGTGGTTATCTTCAACTTCGGCTGGGCGCAAAAATATACGAACAGCACTGTTTACAAGGGCCTCCTTAGCTCCGATGAAAGTGATGTTCATTTTCCTGGAATAGGTGGAGGTATTATTTCAAAATATTTGATCAATATATACCTGGAATTTAACATTATAATTTATGTTATCCTGAGAACTGCAAACTAATTTGCATTGATAAACAAATAACAACCTTATGTAGTAAGTAAAGACAAGATTTTAAATTGCTCAATATGGTTGTTGAAACCTAAACTCCACAAACCATATTAGCCAACAAGGCAATGGAGTTTAAGACAATTTTGTTTTAAGACTCCATTTACCCATTAAAAGAAAAGCGATAGAATTTTATAACAAACTGTAAAATGAATTCAAATATAGATTTCTATCATATATATATATATATATATATATATATATATATATATATATATATATATACAGGGTGAGTCAGAAATATGGTAAAATATTTTAAGACGTGATTTTAGAGCTAAAAAATAAGAAAAAAAATGTTATATAAAGGTAGGTCCGGAAACGCTCCATTACTGAGTAATGGCTGGCGAAAGATTTTGCTTTGTTTTCAGTTCACCTGGTGAAATTAAGTGATTCTGAAAGGTTTTGTTCTTACTTTTTAACTCAAATAAGATGGATGTATAAAGAAAATCACCTGAAAAATCAAATAAAACCACTCTAGAGGTTGTAGTGTGAACAGTTTTTGAGAAAAAGTATGAAATTTGCCAAAAAATCTAATAACAAACATACCTTTCTTAAATGTTTGAAGTCGAATAACATTGTTTAAATGACCAATAAACAAATTGTTTTCCTGATACAGATTATAGGGAATTTAATTCTGAAAACAACCATAATAAACAAAGTTAACTAAAATTTGTAAAAAAGTTATGATATTGACTCCTCACGTATCACACTACACAGCAAACTTTTGCTGTTTATAATAAGGAATGAGTATCTGATTGGTAAACAGCTGGTGAAAAATAAACATTTTTAATTCAAAATTATATTTTCTAATACAATAAACATCTGCAATCGCTTTTAGTCTCATCGGAAGATTAAAAAAGGATGCTCTAAATGACCTCCATTGTTCAAAATGCAAGCGTTCAGGCGTCTTCTCATCGAATTTCGGACACCGTTCAAAAACTCCAGGTGTCTGCTTAATGGTTTCTATTCCATTATAAATGTTTCATCGAAGTTCCTCAATGGTATCTATTAGGGAAGAGTAAACTAATGTTTTTAAATGTCCCCAAAGGTAAAAGTCCAATTTGAGTCTGGTGATCTAGCTGGCCATGAAACTGGTCCACCTCGGCCTATATCCATTGATTTGTGAAACTCTCATTTGTCCACGAACAGCCAGAGAGTAGTGCGCAGGTGCCCCGTCATGCATAAACCATATGTTTTGGCGCAAATGCAGAGGTACATCATCAAGCAGGTTAGGTAGCTCGTCTCTCTTAAAAAGTTCAAGTACACCACGCCATTAAGCCTGGGAGGAAGCACGAATACGACAAAATGATCTGCTAAGATTCCATCCCAAACATTTACTGAAAACTGATGTTGTAGGCGATTAGGTTTGATAGCATGAGGATTTCTGTCTGCCCAAATGTGGTTGTTATGGAAGTTAATGATAAGCTGTTCTTGTAAAGTAAGTGAGCCTCATTGGTAAACAAAAATTGTATTCAAAAAGTTTGGATCAGCACATTTTTAACAGAAGCCATCGACAAAAAACAACATGGGGAGCGTAGTCTTGTGGCAAAAGAGTTGCTGGAACATGGAGTTGCTTGGACATGCTGGAAGTGGTATGGGTGTAACTGGTACTCGTGTAGTATTCTCCGAATACTAGATTGGCTGACATTGAACTGTAGTGACAACTCTCTAGTGCTCTTTTCAGGATAATCAGAAATTTTATTAAGAACCAACTCTTCTAATTCAACAGTCCTACATGATCTGGCGATGCCTGCATTACTACTACGCTCCGAAGACTTCAAAGAACCTGTTTCAGATAGACGTTGATGAATAGTGGCAAAAATCTTGCGGTTTGACACCTGCGGTTAGGAAAGTTCTTTTGCTAGAAAGACGTCTTTGCTGAAGTACTATTGCAGCGTTTTCCAAACCATACATTGAAATGCATGTCTGCTAAATCAGAGTTTGAATACACATGAATATTACCTTCCATTTTCCAGGTGAACTGAAAACAAAGCAAAATCTTTCGCCAGTCATTACTCAGTAATGGAGCGTTTTCCGGACCTACCTTTATATAACATTTCTTTCTTATTTTTAGCTATAAAAATCACGTCTTAAAATATTTTACCATATTTATGACTCACCCTGTATTATATAATATATATATATATATATATATATATATATATATATATATATATATATATAAAAGCAATTTAGAAATTTGTTAATTATTAATTTCAAAATTGCTACAATTAACTGAAATCAAATCGTTAATTAATAGACTAACTAATTTAGTGCTCCAAAAATTTAGTACGGATATCATATTTTGGTGTTTGAAGTTAGCGTGCAATAGCTTGCTGACGTGATAATCTATAGTCTTGTTACGTCATTGAAAGTTGTGATCGTATTGCAGCAGCAGCAAAGTACCTGGTTGATTGTAAGAAGGCCATTGGAGTTGGAGTGGACACTCTCTCTATCGACGTGTCCAGCAATGTGATCGCTCATCAATATATCTTGGGGGGGAACCTGTTCGCCCTCGAGCAGCTGGCGCTCGACCGGACTGTTGGTGTGCCAGCTCGGGGATTCAAGCTCATCATCCTTCCCATGCGGATAGAACGTGGAACAGGAGGTCCCGCACACGTCGTCATCATGGTGGACCCCAGTAAATACCCGCTAGTAACTCCGCCAGGACTCTTCCGGACTACACTACCGGACACGGACTTCACTGTCCACATCGAGTGTACTAAGAGGAATTGAAACTTTCACAATTTCAATTTGACTGTTTAAACTTCGTTTCATCGAAATTATACCTTGTCATAACTTATTTTGAAGAATGTGCATCTTTGCACTAATGTTAAAAAAAAGTTTTTATTGTATTATCTGGTTTTATTGTATACTATTCCATGTTGCCTTGTAAGCGTACTAATCTTTATCTTGTTAATGAGAAAAACATTTAAGTATTTCTTCTTATACCCACACTTTGGTTTTTTTTTCAGAGTTGTCTATGAAGGAATACTTAAATTTTTTTATAGGCTTAAAATATTAATGCTTTATTTTAATGACTAGAAATAGGGACGTTTTGACTAGATTTTTGTATCACGTTCTTCAATGAAAATTGTAACAAGATATTCATTTTTAAAAAATACGACATTACTTTTAGATTAATTACTTATCTAGTAGACAGTATTACTTTAATGGTTTATTTACAGTACTTATACAAACATGGAAAAATTAAAATGTTCGAAGTACTTACATTAGTTTCGTTTCACACAAGCAAAGTTAGTCCATTTTAATTTTATCTTGTGTGATACTTCAAATTTTAAAGCAGTATTAAATCTCAGTATCTGATTAAATTCCATATGAGCCTTTCATTTCCTATTTGTTTAATGTTTGATATACTCGTATAACCCTGGAAGACTGGAAAGCGATATAGAAAATATTTAAATAGTTGGGCATGAAACAAAACTTGATAAGCCGTGAAAAATTCCAAATGATAATCTTTCATTGAGCAAACGGCAGTAAGAATTATAATAAAATAAGAATGTATATGTAGATCTCGTTCTATATTTTGAAATAGTTACTGTTCTTACCTCGGATAAAATAACGAATAGTTTTAAAGAGTACGAGTTAAAGTTCCTTACCAATGCTTTCCGTAAAATGTCTATTGTTCCTTGTATTTGTTTCAGTGTTTTCAGAGATTCTTCACTTTTTATTAGATGATCTATTTGAAAGTGGAACATTTAAAAGTACTCTAAACGGTAGGCTATTAAGATGAACTAAAATTATTCATTTATAAAAAAAAATCAAGAATAAATTATATCTCTGAATAATTGTATTTTACGGTATGTCTCTTTTGAAAGGTATGATTTAAATTCATCTGAATGACTTTTGTATTTTCTATATAATAAGTAATCTTTTTTTAGAAATTGTGTTTAATATCCTTTTCAAACTGCAACTTCATACTGTCGGAATGATAAAAATTATAAAACTGACTAAATTGAAATTAGATACACACAAATGATATAATTAGAAATCACAAGTTATTCCTTAATAAAATAGACAAAGAAAATATAGTTTCTGACAGGTTGTTTTCGTAAAACAACAAACACAACCACTATCATTATATTTAACTATAAATTTAATTTAACTCGCTGCAGCTTAAAATTGACCAGAAGGATCGCGTTTTCCATCGATCGCTCGCGGGTTAACCAATCATAATGTTAGATTATACAGATGATTATAATGCTTCGATTGGTTTATCGTGGCCATTAATCCACGCAGCATCCATCGATCAATGTAAACAGAATATATATATATATATATATATATATATATATATATATATATATATATATATATATATATATATACCATATATACTATAGTGTCTTAATTTTGCAATTTGTCACAAGAATATTTATTAATCTAGTACATTATTTTATATGACAGCGGCGACTAAGACCCGCACTATTAAAAATAATTTCATGCAAGATGGCAGCAATACTTTTGCCCACACACAGGTAAAAGGCACATCGGATCCCAATAGATAATGTGTCTAGAAATTACATGTGTTTCTACTGTGTTAAAAAAATAAGTAAAACAATGCGTTGTTATTTTTATTAGAGTTTTTTTAATGTACTCAAGATAGAGTCGTTAAGATTTATATTAAACTAGTGACTTAAGCTTGTTCATAGATTGATTAAGGAAAACAGGTATAGGTGTGATTTGGATGTCATGAATTGCCTTCTTGGTCAGTTCGTCTGCTAACAAATGTTAGAAACCTCCGTATTATGTAGTCTGTGAATCATATGATTTTCTTACATCATGATTGATTTGCAATATAGATGTTTAATAATCTGCCAAAGATCTCGACTTGCATTAGCATGGTAACCTGAATGCCTAAACTGTAACATCGTCCACCAGACATGTGCATTTTGTTCCTTGAGGGTTTCGCTGCTGATGACGCCATTTCGTAAAATTCTGTTTTCTGTTGTTTGCCAAGCATTTTGAACACTTGTATTTTTGTAGGCTAGGTGACTCAGGGTTTAAAAAGCATCATTTTACTAGCTCATGTCACCCATAACTACCATAGATAGGTTTCAGGTATTACTTTTGGGACTCTTTACTATATTTAGATCTTGTAATTTATATAGAGGTGTATACTTTTTCTTCTGTCTAGTAGTACAGCTAAACTACCTAGGTGTTCCTATGAAAGTATACATTTTTAGGGTTTAACTCTTATCTCATGGCTCCATGAATAATTCTCTCTGCTATTGCGTCATTGTGAGTTTTGGATATATCCTAAGACGTATTGGGGTATATGATGATATCTTCAACTTTGTGAAAGGTATTAATTACGTTATGTAACTCAAAAGGCGTTCCCATATTGTAATGGATTGTTTTACGCTTTTAACTCTACGCTTCTAACTCGTTTCTGTTTGCTTTTTGGTGTGCCCCTTACCATGCCGAACCATACCTTGATTTTATTTAAATCCATGCAATTTACATTCCTCGTCTGCCCCATACATTTTAGTTTTAATGTAAGGTATACATTATATTATTGTTTAGTTGGGTGCTGAGTTTAGTTGAATGAGTGCTGTTAAGTTAGATAGACTGGCAAAATTTGTCCCATTTAAACTGCCCTGCATCGACTAAATAGATTGCTATAAGTTCTTAAGGGCCTAAGGAATAAGTTTGGTTTGAGTGGGTTTATACGCTTTGTGTAACTGAATGAGCAGCTAGCACATTAAGGAGCTATAAATACAAATCCAAACATCAATCGGAATAGTTGCTGTAGATGTTGTTGGTATTCCCTTAACAAAGTAGAAACTATTCATCCAGTCAGAACGGAATATTTTATGTAAATGAAAGCATAGAAAAGGGGGTAAAGGAGCAGTAGGAGTAGTGGTTCTTTGATAGGAAAGAAAAAGCCACATCACAGAGGAAGCGTAAAGGGTAGATTTTATTATTTAACTGTATTGTATAAAACTTGACCTAGCAGTTTTATAAATATATTCCGTATTTATTGCCTAGTTTTACTCAAATTTGCTTGAAAAAGTGAAAGAAAAGAATGTTTGGGGATCGATATGATCTAAATTTGCTTGTAAATTGAATGCCTTATTTCTTAAACCAACACCCACACTTATTTCTGTTTAGTTATATCTGTTGAGTTCCTTTATTGCAATATTCAGTGATTAAATGAAGTACTTACTTGCTAGAACAGTAATCTATAAACAGAAAGTACAAGGACTAATGTGGTATAGATTTCATTTAATACAGAGTATTAGAAACTACAGAAAAGTTGACAAAAAGTCATTGGAGCCGAAGTAGCGTAGGCGCGGAGAGAAGTGGAGAAGTGGACAAAGTTGGGGCGAGGTCAGAGACGTGGACAGAACTTGAACAACTTGAGGACAGTAGCGACCGCAGAATACAAACAAGAGAACACCACGTTTAAAGTAGCTTAGATTGTTCAACAAAAAACCGTAATCCTTGGTGGTAATGTTTAAAACAAAATATTGTTCTTCTTTACAAGTAGTTATTCCCTTACCTCATTGCAAGAACCTTTGAGAACAAATTGTTTGAGATAATTTTAATACGTTAGAATATTTTCCATACCGTAGGTATACAAAGCAATTAAATATTCTTCTGGAGATTTGTACAGAGAGCTGTTTTATAGTTTCAGATTACATTTAAAAACTGAGACGCAAAAAATGTTTTACACAAATGGATTTTTTGCATGTATTTGTAAGGGATAGTTTTACCCATTTATCATAAAAATCTCTAAATATTGTTATACAATATATACTAAAAATATTACAGAATATTATTTTTAGCTGTAAAAATTTGTTTTTTATAAAGCTATGTTCTATAACGCTTCGTCAATAATAGTGTTTCTACCTTATAGTTTGTTATTTTGATTCTCTACTGTTCTTCTTCACTTTTGTTTGTTCTAAACAATTAAATGTATGCGAAATTTTCGGTAATTAGATGGAAGTTGTAAAATCTTGAAAAATATACATTCAAAGCGTTCTCAAATAACTGTATATTGTGACAGCTATTTTTAAAGTTCGCCATTGACAGAAATATAGTTTCACTTTCAGAGTAAACAGTTTTTACCTGTTACTCGTTACTGGTTAATATAATTCTTATCCGATGTTCTTGGAAATAAATTCTTATCCTAATTGGCACTTGTAGTAATTTTTCTCTCTTGAACTTTGTAGCTGAATATCATGCTTCCGACAAGTCCTCGTACGCCTTGTCGGTAAGTAAATTTCCATTTTCGTATTATAAATTGGCACTTTCATGCAATACGTCTATTTCGGTTGTTATATAAAGTAAAATTTTAAAGTAAAGCAACTTACATGTGATGATGTTTTATTTGCTAGATAATACAGATACAGTTGTGGTGATGCCCTTCTGACAATACCACGTTGTTGTGAAGATAAGTTGTCTCGAGAAATGGCTAATACCGTGGTGATTTTGTTTTAAGCAAGTTTGAGTTTACTTTTTGTGTATAACTTCGAGATTAAGCTATTGTTCATCTTCTTGTTCAACTTGGAGTAAAGTGATTCTTCTTCAACTTTACTTATAATCTCTCTGTTTGTGACTATACGTTCAATGTCGAGGCCACGTGCTGATGCCACGTCGTGTGAGTCGACATAAACATGAAAGGAAGTCAATTTTGAAACTTGTATTAAATATCTAAGTTCGTAGAAAAAATTCGAAAGAACATTGGAACCAACAGGCCCACCCCGATGATATTATTTAAGTTCATTATTACTCTATCTTATAAGACATTATTTTATTTTTCCATTTATTAGTGGTACTTGTAGGTTTCATTAGCCATAATTAAACCTATAAATAAGTGTTGCAATACCAGGTATTTAGAAGAACACTTATCACATTAATACGAAGTAACATGAAAAAATAAATATTTTGGGCTCCTTGAATATACTCAAATCTTAGAAGCTGTGAATTTTGAACTAGCAACAGACCTTCGCACCTGTGGTGGAGTGATAAAACGCGTGGTATTTTGATACACGTGCTAGCCACAGGAAACGGCAGGCACGTGCTCAGTGCTGAATCCACAAGTTATGCACTCAAATTCAACATTTTAAATTTAATTTTTCTTCTTTTCATATCTTATTCATAGTAACTGCAACTTGTACAATATTTGAACCACTTTATGGTTGATGCTTATTTCTGGGGCTTACAGTGATTTGTATTCCTTATTTAGAAATATTAGATTTTAGTTTTATGAAGATGATAAGAACAATGTAGCTTACCACACTGGCATTCAATAAGTTGACGTGTTTTGATTTGGAAAAGAGAACTTTCACAACTTTACACAGTAACTTTCTACGTGAGACGGTTACAGGATTACCGTAACAATTTTGCTGTACTCAATATTGGAGAAGACTGAATACTGTGTTTTGATCTCAACATCGTAGCCGGTGTAGAATCTTTTGAGTAATACTCCGCTGTTCGTTGAGCTTTTAATTGTACTTTGTTAATTGCAAATTTAAAACAATCTAAAGCGTTGTTTACTCATTGGCTACAGTTTATATAAACAGATGTATGTACAAATTTTTGAACGAGTTATACATTATTTCCTTTTAACCTTACATATTTATAAATAGTTTTAAATTAAATACTTTGGAATTTCTGAGTACAAGTTAAATGCTTGAATGGTAAAATAGATAATAATAAGTATTGTAGTAACTGTATAAAAAACAAAAATGTTGTTATTTATGACGCAAGGTACTAAAGCATGGTGCATTTAAATTTGTAGAGATATAAATTAGTTCATAAATAATAATTTAAATGACAAATGATGGCTGCTTAAACTGATGCGATCAGTAGTTATTTCAGTAGACTAAAAAATAGAAATTACCTTTAAAAATGAAAAATTACAATCGAGCCAAACATAAATTTACCACGATAAAGAGTAATGATGTTTTTTTTTTGAAGAATAAACAACTTCATTTGACTTTGGCTAGTACTTTAATAACTTTAGTTACTTTGGGCCGTAATGTAAACAATATTTCACTCAAACGCAATATAAATACTAAAGTGAAGATTAAATTAATCGAAAGATTAAAACGTTGATCTTCACTCAATAACCAATACGATTTTAATATCGAGATTAAAACTAGTCGTCCTACATGAGAAAGTTTAAACCTCAATCCTTTATTTGATATTAAGAATAACACGACAATGAATACCGTAGGAAAATTACTAGTGGGTAGTCTAAAAACACCGCCATGGGAACTTTTGAATTAAGTTTTACCAAAGCACTTTATTTGATATTAAGAATAACACGACAATGAATACCGTAGGAAAATTACTAGTGGGTAGTCTAAAAACACTACCATGGGAGCTTTTGAATTAAGTTTTGCCAAAGCACTTTATTACAGGATATAAAAATCTATACGTACCAACTAAACTTGCTTATGCTCAAAGGGGTTCTATGGGGCCTGTAAGTTTGAGGATAAAGGAATAAAGTTTGTTGAGCCCACCAATATAGTACTAAATTCAATATTGCGAAGAATAAACAGGTGAATACGAAAATTTAGATACTAACCTCTATGTGTATATCACAGTGTAATAGTTTTTTGAGAGTTTTCATAATGAAACCTGAGGACAACCAGATTTGCCAGTACAATACCATTTAGATCTTGTATTGGCATCTGGTTCAATTATGTTGGATGGTCGTTAACAAAATCCACTCGTGAGGCTGGAGCAGTTTCAATTCTGTATGCATATTTATCTGTCTGTCTGTTTATTATATCCACAATAAAAACTTAACAGTTTGTATACAGCTTTATTTACATGTAAGAAACATAGAGTTTCATGATAGTGCATGTTACTCAATGGAATGTAGCTGAACGAAAAGTTGTATAGAAACATTTGGGTAACCATGATGGCACGAGCAAATCAAAGAATGAGTACATTTTTAAACATGCTGATTATAATCGCTTGCCGTCTAAAACGTGTTCATGGTAACACATGTGGCCTAATGAAATTATGTATACTGTACCTTGATTCAGTACGACTAGTAGAAATGCAGAACAAGAGTAAAAAACTGATGATCGATATAATTACAAAAGTGAAGGTAGATTTTGTGTTCGATACTTTACTAATAATGCTTAGTGTTTGGCAAGAGAAAGAAGATTGCTATAAATTAAACCGGTTGTCAGTAAAGTCGGTTTAATGAAGATAGTTGAACGTGACGCCATAAGAATAGTTTTGCAAATTTCATTGTTATTTGTTGTAAAAAAGTAATAATTTTTAATAGTTTATTATAAGAATAAACTGTAATTAAATTATTGTTCATAAATCTTATACTTATAATTTAAAATTTGGAAACATTAATACAATTTGTGTAATTCTAGCTTCTAAAAAGCTTGCCTCAATATGTTTTATATAGAAGAAAATTGTTCCCTTTGACGGCTGGCTGGTCCACAACCTGTAATTTCAGACACGTTGTTATGATAGGTGGGAGATTTAACATTTATGTTGTAATTTTTTAAATCATAGCTACGCTCGATGATTATTTCGATCGAATAGTAAACGCCATTGATTTATTAACCATCGTGAATTAGTTCTGTTAACTTATTGTTATAGTTTTGTCAATTATAGCGTAACCTACAATCGCTGCACTAGCGGCGAAACCAATACTATTTATTTTATTATGAAAGCACGAATATTCGACAAATATCACTGAACATATATTTAATATCGAAAGAATCATTCATTACCTTTATCACCGCAACTACCGTTGCTATAAACAATTGACACCACATTCACTTTTCACTGAACTTCATACTTGACGGAAAACATGTAAATGTATTATTGTATAGCAGCGGACGCATCGCTCATTCAAGTAGGAGAGAGACAGATGTCGAACAGATGTTCCGCGCTCTCGCTTGCACTTCAAGCCTTAAGTGGAACGCCTCAGAGCGAGGTAACGCCGCACGACGTCATGTTTTTTGTCCGTGCAGCCGGCTCCATCGAATTATAAGACGTTGTCACATCAAAAAATTCAATAAATTTTTTATACAATTCACATTAACAAAACTGTACATTAATTAAAAATATTGCATAGCGAAGATATGATTATCACTTAGCCGTTTTGATAAATACTGTCACTATTAGGTTTTAGATAATGATAATGATTATCAGGAGGCCAGAATAATGAATATTTATATTATATTATAAATATTGCTTTCAAATCGTGTATACAAGGAAGCAAGAGCGACTGTTGATATTGGAAACAGCTAATAATGTATTACTATAAACACGGCCCAGGGGTAGTCCAGATAGTCATTGTACCGGCCTAGCGAGTCATGCTAGATTGGAATCAACAGTTCGCCAGTGATTGCTGTTTACAACAACCGGCCACAAAGGACTATTGTTCATTTCCACTGAGTCCATCGTGTGCTTCAATAGCTTCAACATTTTTATGTTCTGGCCTATCTTTTGGAAAATAATGCGAAAGAGTAAAATATATTATTTTATAAGACAGTTTATTTGTTTTATTGTATTTTATAAGACAACTTAAAATACCAAAATGTATTTATGCACAAACTCTATTTTCTAAAGGGACTGATTTAAATATCCGTTCTCGCAATAATGCAATAAAGATGGATTTCATGAGTGGCTGCCAACTTAAACTATCGAACGGAAATATGATGTTAATAATCGAAGATAATCTTTACAACACTGACGGTATTCTAAATCTTTAATCATTAATTATTTATTTAATTTTATTCATTATGTATGAATAAAATAACGTTATTATAATTGGTAAATATTTCTTTATTGATTAACGAAAATTTGTTTTATAATTCTTTTAATGCTGTGTACACTAATGTTCCAAAAATATACATATACTTGACAAAGCAGAAGTGAGTTATATGATGAAATTTTAAAGATGTGAAGTACCAGGATTTGAAAATGTGGTTTTATTTATTAATATAAATATAGAATCTTTAAGCCCTTACTAGCCCCACTGCCTTAATTTTAAGCTAAAAATGTTGTTTTAGTTATTAATCAATTTCATATCACCTTAACTAATATGAGGTTCAAAAAGAAGTGTTCCTTTTCTTCCTGAATCATTTTAACGAGCTTGCAAGCCTCTTCCGTAAGAATCATAAATAATTTTTATTAATTGTCACTTTTAGAAAATTATAAGAGATTGTTACCACATAAAAAGACCTAACAAGAGCACATTTTAATAATATACAGTTTACTACGAAGTCAATATTTCTTATTCAAACCATGATAATTATCTCATATTCACATAATCAGATGATTACAATATAAATGGTTGTGGGTTATGGTTTATTAACTCTTAAGGATAAGGATACATATATTGGCTGTTTATCGCATATGTTAACTAATTTGGAATTTATTGTTGATTAAAGTAAAGATTTATATCGAAACTCTTAAGTAACACAATAAACACCGTCTATGTAAGAGCCTTAGCTCGTAATTAGCAGATGGGGGTGGTAATCAATGGTGCATCTGTAGGAAGTTTTTCTACACATATTTTCGATTGTTTCTGCCATGTAATTAATAAGCCTTATGTATGGTCCTGTTCAAGTAATTAGTCATAAGAACCCACACAAAAATTTAGCAAGATCCTTTGTGTATTTTTCAGTTTACAATATATAAGCTTATCACATTGTACGATTAAACTAAAATTTAATGTATTAGATATTTGCCCAGAAATAAATAAAATTGTTCTAAAGCTGAAAGTGAGACCTTATCTTTACGATTTGATTTCATACGATTTATTTCTTCTAAATTTATGTAAAGTTGAGTGTGATAGATTGAAATAGTGCGTTAAGTTTTTTGTTACGAGACATTTACAGTGTATATTTCAAGTCTGCGTATCCCTGCATAAAATGGTGATACCGTCTGTTCAGTTACAAGTCCTATACTTTAAATTCATAACGTTTAAATGGACATAAGGTTAGAACTAATAACAAAATAAAGCGTTGATTGTAATATTCAGTGGATCCAATAATAAATTTATCATTCCAAAATATTAATAATGATAATTTTTAGCAATAAATATTTGCTTAATATCACATACAGGTATAGTTATGTTTCGAAACATTCCATTAATATAATCAGTACTGTACAAGAGTCCAATTTGTTCAATCAAAGGAAAGGCCAGAAATTGTCCAAATTTATGTATGGTGTAAGTTATGGAACTGGGTTAGTTTGTCATGAAAAACTTACTTACTTCGTTAAAACACGGAAAATGCTTTACTAATAGTAATAATATTTTTAAGTGTTGTTTGTGTGTTTGTTTTAAATATTTAAAACTGTTTTATAATTTAATAAACAGGAGAATATTTTTGTTCAGATATATTTGTGCAATCTTTACCTCTCGTGGGTAAGATAATAATGAATAGATAATATGTAACACTTATCGTTAGAGTATTAACGTTTATTACGTTATAGCGCTCCTCAGAATTAGTAAATTAAGAGCCTTTAAGACAATGGCTTAACATTAGAAGTGTCAAAGAAATATATCGGGTAATTCTTAACACTTATAGTTCTTTATTTATTAATGGTATACTTTATGTCTGCAAATGATACTGCGGAATTTAACAAGAAAACTAACACTTGTATGATGCAATTTCCTTCATTAAAACTAAAAAAAACGATACAGAATGTTGATGATATCGTGAATCTTAAAAAATAACCTACATTATCAAAATTTATAGTACAGCCTCCTCAAGCAAAGTAAGGTAACAGCTGGTGAAAAATAAACATTTTTAATTCAAAATTATATTTTCTAATACAATAAACATCTGCAATCGCTTTTAGTCTCATCGGAAGATTAAAAAGGATGCTCTAAATGACCTCCATTGTTCAAAATGCAAGCGTTCAGGCGTCTTCTCATCGAATTTCGGACCCGTTCAAAAACTCCAGGTGTCTGCTTAATGGTTTCTATTCCATTATAAATGTTTCATCGAAGTTCCTCAATGGTATCTATTAGGGAAGAGTAAACTAATGTTTTTAAATGTCCCCAAAGGTAAAAGTCCAAATTTGAGTCTGGTGATCTAGCTGGCCATGAAACTGGTCCACCTCGGCCTATCCATTGATTTGTGAAACTCTCATTTGTCCACGAACAGCCAGAGAGTAGTGCGCAGGTGCCCCGTCATGCATAAACCATATGTTTTGGCGCAAATGCAGAGGTACATCATCAAGCAGGTTAGGTAGCTCGTCTCTTAAAAAGTTCAAGTACACCACGCCATTAAGCCTGGGAGGAAGCACGAATACGACAAAATGATCTGCTAAGATTCCATCCCAAACATTTACTGAAAACTGATGTTGTAGGCGATTAGGTTTGATAGCATGAGGATTTCTGTCTGCCCAAATGTGGTTGTTATGGAAGTTAATGATAGCTGTTCTTGTAAAGTGAGCCTCATTGGTAAACAAAATTGTATTCAAAAAGTTTGGATCAGCACATTTTAACAGAAGCCATCGACAAAAACAACATGGGGAGCGTAGTCTTGTGGCAAAAGAGTTGCTGGAACATGGAGTTGCTTGTACATGCTGGAAGTGGTATGGGTGTAACTGGTACTCGTGTAGTATTCTCCGAATACTAGATTGGCTGACATTGAACTGTAGTGACAACTCTCTAGTGCTCTTTTCAGGATAATCAGAAATTTTATTAAGAACCAACTCTTCTAATTCAACAGTCCTACATGATCTGGCGATGCCTGCATTACTACGCTCCGAAGACTTCAAAGAACCTGTTTCAGATAGACGTTGATGAATAGTGGCAAAAATCTTGCGGTTTGACACCTGCGGTTAGGAAAGTTCTTTTGCTAGAAAGACGTCTTGCTGAAGTACTATTGCAGCGTTCCAAACCATACATTGAAATGCATGTCTGCTAAATCAGAGTTTGAATACACATGAATATTACCTTCCATTTTCCAGGTGAACTGAAAACAAAGCAAAATCTTTCGCCAGTCATTACTCAGTAATGGAGCGTTTCCGGACCTACCTTTATATAACATTTCTTTCTTATTTTTAGCTATAAAATCACGTCTTAAAATATTTTACCATATTTATGACTCACCCTGTATATATATATATATATATATATATATATATATATATATATATAAGCAATTTAGAAATTTATAAATTATTAATTTCAAAATTGCTACATTTAACTGAAATCAAATCGTTAATTAATAGACTAACTAATTTAGTGCTCCAAAAATTTAGTACGGATATCATATTTTGGTGTTTGAAGTTAGCGTGCAATAGCTTGCTGACGTGATAATTTATAGTCTTGTTACGTCATTGAAAGTTGTGATCGTATTGCAGCAGCAGCAAAGTACCTGGTTGATTGTAAGAAGGCCATTGGAGTTGGAGTGGACACTCTCTCTATCGACGTGTCCAGCAATGTGATCGCTCATCAATATATCTTGGGGGGGAACCTGTTCGCCCTCGAGCAGCTGGCGCTCGACCGGACTGTTGGTGTGCCAGCTCGGGGATTCAAGCTCATCATCCTTCCCATGCGGATAGAACGTGGAACAGGAGGTCCCGCACACGTCGTCATCATGGTGGACCCCAGTAAATACCCGCTAGTAACTCCGCCAGGACTCTTCCGGACTACACTACCGGACACGGACTTCACTGTCCACATCGAGTGTACTAAGAGGAATTGAAACTTTCACAATTTCAATTTGACTGTTTAAACTTCGTTTCATCGAAATTATACCTTGTCATAACTTATTTTGAAGAATGTGCATCTTTGTACTAATGTTAAAAAAAAGTTTTTATTGTATTATCTGGTTTTATTGTATACTATTCCATGTCGCCTTGTAAGCGTACTAATCTTTATCTTGTTAATGAGAAAAACATTTATGTGTTTCTTCTTATACCCACACTTTGGTTTTTTTTTCAGAGTTGTCTATGAAGGAATACTTAAATTTTTTTATAGGCATAAACTATTAATGCTTTATTTTAATGACTAGAAATAGGGACGTTTTGACTAGATTTTTGTATCACGTTCTTCAAAGTAAATTGTAACAAGATATTCATTTTTTTTAAATACGACATTACTTTTAGATTAATTACTTATCTAGTAGACAGAATTACTTTAATGGTTTATTTACAGTACTTATACAAACATGGAAAAATTAAAATGTTCGAAGTACTTACATTAGTTTCGTTTCACACGAGCAAAGTTAGTCCATTTTAATTTTATCTTGTGTGATACTTCAAATTTTAAAGCAGTATTAAATCTCAGTATCTGATTAAATTCCATATGAGCCTTTCATTTCCTATTTGTTTAATGTTTGATATACTCGTATAACCCTGGAAGACTGGAAAGCGATATAGAAAATATTTAAATAGTTGGGCATGAAACAAAACTTGATAAGCCGTGAAAAATTCCAAATGATAATCTTTTATTGAGGAAACGGCAGTAAGAATTATGATAAAATAAGAATGTATGTGTAGATCTCGTTCTATATTTTGAAATAGTTACTGTTCTTACCTCGGATAAAATAACGAATAGTTTTAAAGAGTACGAGTTAAAATTCCTTACCAATGCTTTCCGTAAAATGTCAATTGTTCCTTGTATTTGTTTCATTGTTTTCAGAGATTCTTCACTTTTTATTAGATGATCTATTTTAAAGTGGAACATTTAAAAGTACTCTAAATGGTAGGCTATTAAGATGAACTAAAATTATTCATTTATAAAAAAAAATCAAGAATAAATTATATTTCTGAATAATTGTATTTTACGGTATGTCTCTTTTGAAAGGTATGATTTAAATTCATCTGAAAGGCGTTTGTATTTTCTATATAATAAGTAATCTTTTTTTAGAAAACGTGTTTAATATCCTTTTCAAACTGCAACTTCATACTGTCGGAATGATAAAATTTATAAAACTGACTAAATTGAAATTAGATACTCACAAATAATATAATTAGAAATCACAAGTTATTCCTTAATAAAATATACAAAGAAAATATAGTTTCTGACAGGTTGTTTTCGTAAAACAACAAACACAACCACTATCATTATATTTAACTATAAATTTAATTTAACTCGCTGCAGCTTAAAATTGACCAGAAGGATCACGTTTTCCATCGATCACTCGCGGGTCAACCAATCATAATGTTAGATTATACAGATGATTATAATGCTTTGATTGGTTTATCGTGGCCATTAATCCACGCAGCATCCATCGATCAATGTAAACAGAATATATATGTATATATATATATATATATATATATATATATATATATATATATATACCATATATACTCTAGTGTCTTAATTTTGCAATTTGTCACAAGAATATTATTAATCTAGTACATTATTTAATATGACAGCGGCGACTAAGACCCGCACTATTAAAAATAATTTCATGCAAGATGGCAGCAATACTTTTGCCCACATAAAAGGCACATCGGATCCCAATAGATAATGTGTCTAGAAATTACATGTGTTTCTATTGTGTTGAACAAATAAGTAAAACAATGCGTTGTTATTTTTATTAGAGTTTTTTTAAAGTACTCAAGATAGAGTCGTTAAGATTTATATTAAAATAGTGACTTAAGCTTATTCATAGATTGATTAAGGAAAACAGGTAGAGGTGTGATTTGGATGTCATGAATTGCCTTCTTGGTCATTTCGTCTGCTAACAAATGTTAGAAAACTCCGTATTATGTAGTCTGTGAATCATCAATTTCTTACATTATGATTTATTTGCAATATAGATGATTAATAATCTGCCAAAGATCTCGACTTGCATTAGCATGGTAACCTGAATGCCTAAACTGTAACATCGTCCACCAGACATGTGCATTTTGTTCCTTGAGGGTTTCGCTGCTGATGACGCCATTTCGTAAAATTCTGTTTTCTGTTGTTTGCCAAGCATTTTCAACACTTGTATTTTTGTAGGCTAGGTGACTCAGGGTTTAAAAAGCATCATTTTACTAGCTCATGTCACCCATAACTACCATAGATAGGTTTCAGGTATTACTTTTGGGACTCTTTACTATATTTAGATCTTGGAATTTATATAGAGGTGTATACTTTTTCTTCTGTCTAGTAGTACAGCTAAACTACCTAGGTGTTCCTATGAAAGTATACATTTTTAGGGTTTAACTCTTATCTCATGGCTCCATGAATAATTCTCTCTGCTATTGCGTCATTGTGAGTTTTGGATATATCCTAAGACGTATTGGGGTATATGATGATATCTTCAACTTTGTGAAAGGTATTAATTACGTTATGTAACTCAAAAGGCGTTCCCATATTGTAATGGATTGTTTTACGCTTTTAACTCTACGCTTCTAACTCGTTTCTGCTTGCTTTTTGGTGTGCCCCTTACCATGCCGAACCATACCTTGATTTTATTTAAATCCATGCAATTTACATTCCTCGTCTGCCCCATACATTTTAGTTTTAATGTAAGGTATACATTATATTATTGTTTAGTTGGGTGCTGAGTTTAGTTGAATGAGTGCTGTTAAGTTAGATAGACTGGCAAAATTTGTCCCATTTAAACTGCCCTGCATCGACTAAATAGATTGCTATAAGTTCTTAAGGGCCTAAGGAATAAGTTTGGTTTGAGTGGGTTTATACGCTTTGTGTAACTGAATGAGCAGCTAGCACATTAAGGAGCTATAAATACAAATCCAAACATCAATCGGAATAGTTGCTGTAGATGTTGTTGGTATTCCCTTAACAAAGTAGAAACTATTCATCCAGTCAGAACGGAATATTTTATGTAAATGAAAGCATAGAAAAGGGGGTAAAGGAGCAGTAGGAGTAGTGGTTCTTTGATAGGAAAGAAAAAGCCACATCACAGAGGAAGCGTAAAGGGTAGATTTTATTATTTAACTGTATTGTATAAAACTTGACCTAGCAGTTTTATAAATATATTCCGTATTTATTGCCTAGTTTTACTCAAATTTGCTTGAAAAAGTGAAAGAAAAGAATGTTTGGGGATCGATATGATCTAAATTTGCTTGTAAATTGAATGCCTTATTTCTTAAACCAACACCCACACTTATTTCTGTTTAGTTATATCTGTTGAGTTCCTTTATTGCAATATTCAGTGATTAAATGAAGTACTTACTTGCTAGAACAGTAATCTATAAACAGAAAGTACAAGGACTAATGTGGTATAGATTTCATTTAATACAGAGTATTAGAAACTACAGAAAAGTTGACAAAAAGTCATTGGAGCCGAAGTAGCGTAGGCGCGGAGAGAAGTGGAGAAGTGGACAAAGTTGGGGCGAGGTCAGAGACGTGGACAGAACTTGAACAACTTGAGGACAGTAGCGACCGCAGAATACAAACAAGAGAACACCACGTTTAAAGTAGCTTAGATTGTTCAACAAAAAACCGTAATCCTTGGTGGTAATGTTTAAAACAAAATATTGTTCTTCTTTACAAGTAGTTATTCCCTTACCTCATTGCAAGAACCTTTGAGAACAAATTGTTTGAGATAATTTTAATACGTTAGAATATTTTCCATACCGTAGGTATACAAAGCAATTAAATATTCTTCTGGAGATTTGTACAGAGAGCTGTTTTATAGTTTCAGATTACATTTAAAAACTGAGACGCAAAAAATGTTTTACACAAATGGATTTTTTGCATGTATTTGTAAGGGATAGTTTTACCCATTTATCATAAAAATCTCTAAATATTGTTATACAATATATACTAAAAATATTACAGAATATTATTTTTAGCTGTAAAAATTTGTTTTTTATAAAGCTATGTTCTATAACGCTTCGTCAATAATAGTGTTTCTACCTTATAGTTTGTTATTTTGATTCTCTACTGTTCTTCTTCACTTTTGTTTGTTCTAAACAATTAAATGTATGCGAAATTTTCGGTAATTAGATGGAAGTTGTAAAATCTTGAAAAATATACATTCAAAGCGTTCTCAAATAACTGTATATTGTGACAGCTATTTTTAAAGTTCGCCATTGACAGAAATATAGTTTCACTTTCAGAGTAAACAGTTTTTACCTGTTACTCGTTACTGGTTAATATAATTCTTATCCGATGTTCTTGGAAATAAATTCTTATCCTAATTGGCACTTGTAGTAATTTTTCTCTCTTGAACTTTGTAGCTGAATATCATGCTTCCGACAAGTCCTCGTACGCCTTGTCGGTAAGTAAATTTCCATTTTCGTATTATAAATTGGCACTTTCATGCAATACGTCTATTTCGGTTGTTATATAAAGTAAAATTTTAAAGTAAAGCAACTTACATGTGATGATGTTTTATTTGCTAGATAATACAGATACAGTTGTGGTGATGCCCTTCTGACAATACCACGTTGTTGTGAAGATAAGTTGTCTCGAGAAATGGCTAATACCGTGGTGATTTTGTTTTAAGCAAGTTTGAGTTTACTTTTTGTGTATAACTTCGAGATTAAGCTATTGTTCATCTTCTTGTTCAACTTGGAGTAAAGTGATTCTTCTTCAACTTTACTTATAATCTCTCTGTTTGTGACTATACGTTCAATGTCGAGGCCACGTGCTGATGCCACGTCGTGTGAGTCGACATAAACATGAAAGGAAGTCAATTTTGAAACTTGTATTAAATATCTAAGTTCGTAGAAAAAATTCGAAAGAACATTGGAACCAACAGGCCCACCCCGATGATATTATTTAAGTTCATTATTACTCTATCTTATAAGACATTATTTTATTTTTCCATTTATTAGTGGTACTTGCAGGTTTCATTAGCCATAATTAAACCTATAAATAAGTGTTGCAATACCAGGTATTTAGAAGAACACTTATCACATTAATACGAAGTAACATGAAAAAATAAATATTTTGGGCTCCTTGAATATACTCAAATCTTAGAAGCTGTGAATTTTGAACTAGCAACAGACCTTCGCACCTGTGGTGGAGTGATAAAACGCGTGGTATTTTGATACACGTGCTAGCCACAGGAAAACGGCAGGCACATGCTCAGTGCTGAATCCACAAGTTATGCACTCAAATTCAACATTTTAAATTTAATTTTTCTTCTTTTCATATCTTATTCATAGTAACTGCAACTTGTACAATATTTGAACCACTTTATGGTTGATGCTTATTTCTGGGGCTTACAGTGATTTGTATTCCTTATTTAGAAATATTAGATTTTAGTTTTATGAAGATGATAAGAACAATGTAGCTTACCACACTGGCACTCAATAAGTTGACGTGTTTTGATTTGGAAAAGAGAACTTTCACAACTTTACACAGTAACTTTCTACGTGAGACGGTTACAGGATTACCGTAACAATTTTGCTGTACTCAATATTGGAGAAGACTGAATACTGTGTTTTGATCTCAACATCGTAGCGGGTGTAGAATCTTTTGAGTAATACTCCGCTGTTCGTTGAGCTTTTAATTGTACTTTGTTAATTGCAAATTTAAAACAATCTAAAGCGTTGTTTACTCATTGGCTACAGTTTATATAAACAGATGTATGTACAAATTTTTGAACGAGTTATACATTATTTCCTTTTAACCTTACATATTTATAAATAGTTTTAAATTAAATACTTTGGAATTTCTGAGTACAAGTTAAATGCTTGAATGGTAAAATAGATAATAATAAGTATTGTAGTAACTGTATAAAAACAAAAATGTTGTTATTTATGACGCAAGGTACTAAAGCATGGTGCATTTAAATTTGTAGAGATATAAATTAGTTCATAAATAATAATTTAAATGACAAATGATGGCTGCTTAAACTGATGCGATCAGTAGTTATTTCAGTAGACTAAAAAATAGAAATTACCTTTAAAAATGAAAAATTACAATCGAGCCAAACATAAATTTACCACGATAAAGAGTAATGATGTTTTTTTTTGAAGAATAAACAACTTCATTTGACTTTGGCTAGTACTTTAATAACTTTAGTTACTTTGGGCCGTAATGTAAACAATATTTCACTCAAACGCAATATAAATACTAAAGTGAAGATTAAATTAATCGAAAGATTAAAACGTTGATCTTCACTCAATAACCAATACGATTTTAATATCGAGATTAAAACTAGTCGTCCTACATGAGAAAGTTTAAACCTCAATCCTTTATTTGATATTAAGAATAACACGACAATGAATACCGTAGGAAAATTACTAGTGGGTAGTCTAAAAACACCGCCATGGGAACTTTTGAATTAAGTTTTACCAAAGCACTTTATTTGATATTAAGAATAACACGACAATGAATACCGTAGGAAAATTACTAGTGGGTAGTCTAAAAACACTACCATGGGAGCTTTTGAATTAAGTTTTGCCAAAGCACTTTATTACAGGATATAAAAATCTATACGTACCAACTAAACTTGCTTATGCTCAAAGGGGTTCTATGGGGCCTGTAAGTTTGAGGATAAAGGAATAAAGTTTGTTGAGCCCACCAATATAGTACTAAATTCAATATTGCGAAGAATAAACAGGTGAATACGAAAATTTAGATACTAACCTCTATGTGTATATCACAGTGTAATAGTTTTTTGAGAGTTTTCATAATGAAACCTGAGGACAACCAGATTTGCCAGTACAATACCATTTAGATCTTGTATTGGCATCTGGTTCAATTATGTTGGATGGTCGTTAACAAAATCCACTCGTGAGGCTGGAGCAGTTTCAATTCTGTATGCATATTTATCTGTCTGTCTGTTTATTATATCCACAATAAAAACTTAACAGTTTGTATACAGCTTTATTTACATGTAAGAAACATAGAGTTTCATGATAGTGCATGTTACTCAATGGAATGTAGCTGAACGAAAAGTTGTATAGAAACATTTGGGTAACCATGATGGCACGAGCAAATCAAAGAATGAGTACATTTTTAAACATGCTGATTATAATCGCTTGCCGTCTAAAACGTGTTCATGGTAACACATGTGGCCTAATGAAATTATGTATACTGTACCTTGATTCAGTACGACTAGTAGAAATGCAGAACAAGAGTAAAAAACTGATGATCGATATAATTACAAAAGTGAAGGTAGATTTTGTGTTCGATACTTTACTAATAATGCTTAGTGTTTGGCAAGAGAAAGAAGATTGCTATAAATTAAACCGGTTGTCAGTAAAGTCGGTTTAATGAAGATAGTTGAACGTGACGCCATAAGAATAGTTTTGCAAATTTCATTGTTATTTGTTGTAAAAAAGTAATAATTTTTAATAGTTTATTATAAGAATAAACTGTAATTAAATTATTGTTCATAAATCTTATACTTATAATTTAAAATTTGGAAACATTAATACAATTTGTGTAATTCTAGCTTCTAAAAAGCTTGCCTCAATATGTTTTATATAGAAGAAAATTGTTCCCTTTGACGGCTGGCTGGTCCACAACCTGTAATTTCAGACACGTTGTTATGATAGGTGGGAGATTTAACATTTATGTTGTAATTTTTTAAATCATAGCTACGCTCGATGATTATTTCGATCGAATAGTAAACGCCATTGATTTATTAACCATCGTGAATTAGTTCTGTTAACTTATTGTTATAGTTTTGTCAATTATAGCGTAACCTACAATCGCTGCACTAGCGGCGAAACCAATACTATTTATTTTATTATGAAAGCACGAATATTCGACAAATATCACTGAACATATATTTAATATCGAAAGAATCATTCATTACCTTTATCACCGCAACTACCGTTGCTATAAACAATTGACACCACATTCACTTTTCACTGAACTTCATACTTGACGGAAAACATGTAAATGTATTATTGTATAGCAGCGGACGCATCGCTCATTCAAGTAGGAGAGAGACAGATGTCGAACAGATGTTCCGCGCTCTCGCTTGCACTTCAAGCCTTAAGTGGAACGCCTCAGAGCGAGGTAACGCCGCACGACGTCATGTTTTTTGTCCGTGCAGCCGGCTCCATCGAATTATAAGACGTTGTCACATCAAAAAATTCAATAAATTTTTTATACAATTCACATTAACAAAACTGTACATTAATTAAAAATATTGCATAGCGAAGATATGATTATCACTTAGCCGTTTTGATAAATACTGTCACTATTAGGTTTTAGATAATGATAATGATTATCAGGAGGCCAGAATAATGAATATTTATATTATATTATAAATATTGCTTTCAAATCGTGTATACAAGGAAGCAAGAGCGACTGTTGATATTGGAAACAGCTAATAATGTATTACTATAAACACGGCCCAGGGGTAGTCCAGATAGTCATTGTACCGGCCTAGCGAGTCATGCTAGATTGGAATCAACAGTTCGCCAGTGATTGCTGTTTACAACAACCGGCCACAAAGGACTATTGTTCATTTCCATTGAGTCCATCGTGTGCTTCAATAGCTTCAACATTTTTATGTTCTGGCCTATCTTTTGGAAAATAATGCGAAAGAGTAAAATATATTATTTTATAAGACAGTTTATTTGTTTTATTGTATTTTATAAGACAACTTAAAATACCAAAATGTATTTATGCACAAACTCTATTTTCTAAAGGGACTGATTTAAATATCCGTTCTCGCAATAATGCAATAAAGATGGATTTCATGAGCGGCTGCCAACTTAAACTATCGAACGGAAATATGATGTTAATAATCGAAGATAATCTTTACAACACTGACGGTATTCTAAATCTTTAATCATTAATTATTTATTTAATTTTATTCATTATGTATGAATAAAATAACGTTATTATAATTGGTAAATATTTCTTTATTGATTAACGAAAATTTGTTTTATAATTCTTTTAATGCTGTGTACACTAATGTTCCAAAAATATACATATACTTGACAAAGCAGAAGTGAGTTATATGATGAAATTTTAAAGATGTGAAGTACCAGGATTTGAAAATGTGGTTTTATTTATTAATATAAATATAGAATCTTTAAGCCCTTACTAGCCCCACTGCCTTAATTTTAAGCTAAAAATGTTGTTTTAGTTATTAATCAATTTCATATCACCTTAACTAATATGAGGTTCAAAAAGAAGTGTTCCTTTTCTTCCTGAATCATTTTAACGAGCTTGCAAGCCTCTTCCGTAAGAATCATAAATAATTTTTATTAATTGTCACTTTTAGAAAATTATAAGAGATTGTTACCACATAAAAAGACCTAACAAGAGCACATTTTAATAATATACAGTTTACTACGAAGTCAATATTTCTTATTCAAACCATGATAATTATCTCATATTCACATAATCAGATGATTACAATATAAATGGTTGTGGGTTATGGTTTATTAACTCTTAAGGATAAGGATACATATATTGGCTGTTTATCGCATATGTTAACTAATTTGGAATTTATTGTTGATTAAAGTAAAGATTTATATCGAAACTCTTAAGTAACACAATAAACACCGTCTATGTAAGAGCCTTAGCTCGTAATTAGCAGATGGGGGTGGTAATCAATGGTGCATCTGTAGGAAGTTTTTCTACACATATTTTCGATTGTTTCTGCCATGTAATTAATAAGCCTTATGTATGGTCCTGTTCAAGTAATTAGTCATAAGAACCCACACAAAAATTTAGCAAGATCCTTTGTGTATTTTTCAGTTTACAATATATAAGCTTATCACATTGTACGATTAAACTAAAATTTAATGTATTAGGTATTTGCCCAGAAATAAATAAAATTGTTCTAAAGCTGAAAGTGAGACCTTATCTTTACGATTTGATTTCATACGATTTATTTCTTCTAAATTTATGTAAAGTTGAGTGTGATAGATTGAAATAGTGCGTTAAGTTTTTTGTTACGAGACATTTACAGTGTATATTTCAAGTCTGCGTATCCCTGCATAAAATGGTGATACCGTCTGTTCAGTTACAAGTCCTATACTTTAAATTCATAACGTTTAAATGGACATAAGGTTAGAACTAATAACAAAATAAAGCGTTGATTGTAATATTCAGTGGATCCAATAATAAATTTATCATTCCAAAATATTAATAATGATAATTTTTAGCAATAAATATTTGCTTAATATCACATACAGGTATAGTTATGTTTCGAAACATTCCATTAATATAATCAGTACTGTACAAGAGTCCAATTTGTTCAATCAAAGGAAAGGCCAGAAATTGTCCAAATTTATGTATGGTGTAAGTTATGGAACTGGGTTAGTTTGTCATGAAAAACTTACTTACTTCGTTAAAACACGGAAAATGCTTTACTAATAGTAATAATATTTTTAAGTGTTGTTTGTGTGTTTGTTTTAAATATTTAAAACTGTTTTATAATTTAATAAACAGGAGAATATTTTTGTTCAGATATATTTGTGCAATCTTTACCTCTCGTGGGTAAGATAATAATGAATAGATAATATGTAACACTTATCGTTAGAGTATTAACGTTTATTACGTTATAGCGCTCCTCAGAATTAGTAAATTAAGAGCCTTTAAGACAATGGCTTAACATTAGAAGTGTCAAAGAAATATATCGGGTAATTCTTAACACTTATAGTTCTTTATTTATTAATGGTATACTTTATGTCTGCAAATGATACTGCGGAATTTAACAAGAAAACTAACACTTGTATGATGCAATTTCCTTCATTAAAACTAAAAAAAACGATACAGAATGTTGATGATATCGTGAATCTTAAAAAATAACCTACATTATCAAAATTTATAGTACAGCCTCCTCAAGCAAAGTAAGTTGTTTTTATTTTGTAAAAACAACAGAATTTTATATCAAACTTTTCTGGTGATAATAGTATGTCTTAGTGAATAGTTTGACGTTTAGTTTAATATTATTATCGGTTCTTCTTATATAACATTTTACAGTCATGTTAAATTCCCAAACCAGCGACGTACCAAATTGGGGCGAGAAGAAGCAAACTGATATCCTAGCGAATTTAAGTATCTATCAGTAGTTTTCATACTTTGATTATACAAAATCGTTCGATTGTGGTTTACTTGGCTCTTCTTTCTGCTTTCGACTCGGTATCACTAAGGCGGTCAAAATAACAAAGAGGAGTCCTTTAAACATCTCGGATATAGAGTTCGTCTTATCCTACAATGTTCTCCATGATATGCTTCATTTTGGGTTTTCGTTTTCCTCCTCCTTCTGATTTCATTGTTTTCCGAATCGCAATTATTACATGATTATATACTATATCACCATATTTATTTTTAAACGTAGGAATGACTTATACTGCACAAAACACTAAACTGCACAAATTCACTTTTGTTTAAATGTGAGATAGAAAGCCAAAAAGTCAAGGTTTTCCGGTGAATGAAAGTTTTCACCCAATTTTGATAAGACAGCTAAGCCTCCTTGGACAGCTGTAAACTTATTTGTTACTATTGCAGAAGTGTAATATGTTCATGGTTCCTTGCTATTACTTTTAGCATTGTTTAGGCTGCTTAGTGATATTGGCCCCTAATGAAATGCATTTCACTTTAGGGTATACATGTACCCTACAATAAAAGGTATCCCCACTAATTCCCAGCAAAGGATGGCTTACACTGGGACTATTTCCCTTTGACTCTAAACACAGGTAAAATCCCTAAATTCACCTAAGTTTTAAAGAACTTTTAATAGTTTTAATAGAACGCCACTTGATTGTCCTGATAAGCCTCATAGAAATTGCAGGTGACTGTAGGAAATGTCCTGTCAGCGAAGGCCTGAATCTCTGCATGACACAGAAATTATTAGGCAAATATGGGAGAATATTTCTTAGGTGAAATTAGCCTTCCAAAACTATGAAAGCTGTGGTATGTACCACTAAGGGCATCCGTAAGAAATCGAATTAGAAAGTGGTGTGGTTTTTCCTGATAAGGGAATGGATAGGACAGAACTTTAATGAGATACAATGCCTCCTTCACCGGGTAATTTAGAAGATTCCTCGGCAGTATTCTTTAATTCGTCAGGTCCCGCTCTCGCACAGGAGGGCAGCGTAATGGGGAAAAGAGAGAGAGAGAGAGAGAGAGAGAAATTGTTCCATAATATCTTAATTCTAATTAGCCACTTTATTCAACACTCAGTTAAATTATATGTGTCTCTAATATCAACACAACAGTAAAAATACTCCTAAAGTTTAAATTAAGATATAATTATAGTGATAGTGACCTTTTGAGGTAACCACAAGTTGGTGAAGTTACACAGCCAGAAACCACGGAGTTCATTTAGCAAGAGAAGTACAACAAAGGCGTAGGAAGCTGTAGTTGAAACAACCATTCCTTGCAGGAAAACATTTTATGTTGCCTTTCTGTGAATTATTACAACAAATATGACGATTACATGGTGCTCACTCATCTATGTCTACTTAAATATATTACAATTTAAGAAATTAAGTAAAGTGAAGTAGAGGAAACAACCATTCATTATATTCTAACTCGGATATTATATGGAAAGAGGTGAGTATTATAACAAATATGACGATAATGGCTTGGTGCTCACTCGTGTAAAACTAATTGTATGTATTGTAATTTAAGAAACTAAATATACTGAAGGAGCAGGGAGGTGTAGCGGAACCACCATTCATTGCAGGATAATTTGGATATTATGTAGACCTTTACTGAGATCTACACGGTATATTGTAAAAGGAGCTTGAACCTTCCCTAAAAACATGACATGACAGTTCTCTCTTTGAACAGATTTGTACATTACGTGTTGCGTCACACAATGCACACTTCGCAAAGTTCAATACAATGGCAGATCTTGTCAAGTCTACTCAGTCACCAAGATTTTACAATAGTTTCAGATATAATTTTACCTCATTTTATGTCTTCAAGTGTTTTAAAAATTAATTAGAAAGGTAAAAGATTACTAAAAACCTGTGGAGCAACAACAAATTTTAACTGATCAATTGTGTTTAACCTTTACACCTAAATAAATTAGACTAATTACAAAGTCGAATTTAATTTATTGTCAACTAATTCTGTGACATACAATATTCAAAGACATATTTTATTGAAAGAACCTTGCCATACGAATAAATCAAGAGGTTATATTAAGCGTTTACATTAATAATCTTTACCAAATTCGGGCGTAGTATTTTGTCACGAGCTATTTAGTTAAACTCTGCACAACCCAGCAACGTAACATTGCGTATTTCGGAGTTTTCACTCATTCCTTCCCTAAAAAGTGGAAATGAATATTTTTCGAGTGCTTGCATTTTTTCAATTTATAATTTAATCCTAAAGAGTCGTGGAGAACAACTAACTAATTGTCAACTCCACCAAGTCTGCAAGTTGAAAACAATATTATTTCATAAACCCAAATATTTTTAGACCCATCGTAACGTTAAAGAAATACGAGACAGTGTTAGAAATAATTGCCGAACTTGAAGGCACATAGCAATATCCTATAAACACTTGTATTCTGATGTAAACATTTATTTTTTTGAACTGTCTGCCAGATTCAATGAATAATGCATCAATGCTTTAGACATTTAAAACTTGCCTTTTGGTTGCACATGTACCCAATTAATAGTTCTTTTTTACTTTTTGGCGTTTAAAGCACAACCAATTTACAAAATCTATGCCTTTGCTGCAATTCCTCAATTTGTACCAATTAAATTTTTTGTTTCATTTTAATTGGTATTAATGAAACTATTAATTTTTATACATTAACAGTTATAGTATTAAAATATGTTCAATACAATTATACTAAACTAAGTAGAGCATTAATTTTAATGCTCTACTGCAAATGTGTAGAATATTATTTAATTGTTTTACACGTAGAAAATAATATATTTTCTTGTCACTCAAAGAGTTTCGATCAACTTTTATTTCTTTATGATTGCTCCTTAGTTATTATAGTTCCTAGTTATAAGTAAAAGTTTGACTAAATTGTCTCCTATATCTGCATGGCTAGCAGTTACTTGCCCTTTACACGCATAAAACAAATATATATGTGTGTGTGTGTGTGTGTGTGTGTGTGTGTGTGTGTGTGTGTGTGTGTGTGTGTGTGTGTGTGTGTGTGTGTTTATAAATCTTTTGATGCATAGCTCCTGAAATAAAATATTTACTACGTATAAACTAAATTTTACTAACAAGATTTAGTTAACAAGAAAATTTTTAGTTTGTAAGTAGTAAAATATTTTACTTCAATGGCTATGAATCAAAAGATTTATAGCGTACATTCTGAGGAATTATATATGGATTTGGAAAAGAAGGGAAATGTTTCAACGATATTTCCAGAATGCTATTACAAAGTACACTTTCCCCCAAGGGTAAGGGTTAACTCAAAGTTATGAGGTCGTTTAAGTAACGGTTGGAATATATCAGAGTAATGGGCGGCCCTTAAACACCTACAGCCGATAGTTTGCTATGATCGGATCGCCCTCATAAAAGAACTTTAACTAAAGAAAACAAAACAATTGAAAGGAGATCATGCAGTCCGTTTGTTATTAAGTTTATAACTCCAAATAACGGTCACGTAGGATAATGAGAAGGTTTCATTATTAAATTAACCATACAAAATTATATTTTAAATTTTTTACTTCATTGCGTTCTATACAATGATTATCATACATTTTAAAATTATATTAAATATATAAATGTTAAATTTCTAAATTTTTACTATCAAATAATTTGTTAAAAGTTGAATCACTTCCATTGGTGTTAGTATTGCTGTACTATTTTCTACTTTAAAGTATATATAGCCTACAAGTGAATGTAATATAACTTTTTTATTGAATATATGTTTTTAAGTCACGATTTCTGAACGAAATAGTGCGTCATTTTATGTGGTTAGCTTTTTTGTGTACATTAATGGGCTAGTGAGTCTGGTAAGAAGAGAAGAGAAAGAAAGGAATGGTATAGAAAGAGAACTAGATAAGTGATGAAGAAAATATGTTTATTATAAAATGAGCAATAAGCTATTCTTTTATCATAATGTAAATAATTGTAAATAATGTTCATTCTGATGATTGTAACACTGTATTTAATAGTGATTATAGTTATTTTAAATATATAATTAAAAATTGTAAGAATATTAAAAATCTTTTTATTAGGTTGAAATGTAGTACTAAATTATTATTTAAAAACGTAGCAGTATCGTATTTTTACCAGTTTTAACTTCCTCAAGTTACAGCATAAACTCATTGACAGCATTTGCGTAAAGGTCATCTTAAAACAATTTGTAGCCAGTAACTAAAACGAAAGGGGTCGATAATATGTGATAATTATACTTTTCGTAAGTCACAAAGTCAAACATCTAAATATGGTCTCCAAAATATTTATATATCGTGAAAAAAGTAATATCGCAATTTTTTTATAAATGTGAAAATATTATCTTGCCTCATCCTGTATCGCGTAGCAGGCTATTCTGTGATTTAAAGCAAAATTTAAAGTCTATAATTCCTTTTATTAATTATTTAAAGACAAAAATCATTTGGAAAATAAATATGTTTATCCCCCGTAAAGGAAAAAGAGAAAATTTGTTAATCTAATGACTTGGAGTTATATATTATTTTTTGAAATGCGACATCTGATAGTAATACTGTACACAGCAAATAAAATTATGTGAGATTTGTTTTAGTAATTTGGGTACAAGTTTCAATAAATCACAGTATACTGAGTTAGTTTACAAATTTATCTATCCTGTTAATGTCTTGTTATCAATATGGCTAACCATAAGACAAATGTAAAAATATTTGTCAATGCTTTTCCTAGTCCCATGGAGTGACATGTACCATTCTCAAACTCTGTGTTATACATATATAAAAGAAGCTTCATGCGGAAATTAAAGCCTACGAGTTAGTTAGTTTTTGAGTGATACGGTAGCTTTGCTAACGTTCAGCCAATTAAAGTTGAATTATTTAGAACTCTAGAGTATGTCCAATAACTTTATATCTGCCAAAGTTGAATACTTACATAAATCATACAAAAATACTGCCTGAGCATTTATGCCGAAGTGGCAGTGAAAAACGTTACCGTCTGCAGTAGTACTGCAGCCTAGCGTGAGAAGCAGCCACTAGTATTTCGGTTTATAATTTGTCAATAGTTTTCCCAGGTTTTGGATGACAAATTAAATACAATTTTTCACTTAATAGCAACTGCAAAAAAATAAAAAATAATTTAACCGCAAAAAACCAATAAATATTAAAACATGATAAAAAAATTTTATTTTGCAAATAATTTGAGTAAGTTTTCGTTTGTAAGTAGGACATTAGAATAACCTAATTTGATTAAGTTTATATGAGCTTACCTATTAGAACGTTGTTTAAAGTGAGATTATCGAAGAAAATATCCCTTGGATCGGAAAAAAAAATTGTGTCTGTGTGTGTGGACAATACTCAGAGTAAAGATATATTGTATAAACATACTATAACAATATATTATGATATCATTATAATGGTGGTACTTTGAGGGAGGAATAAGGTTTTGTTAATTAATTTTAATTCCATCAAAGAGGAAACATTAAAAATATTGATTAGTTCTGTTTAAAATTAAATTATGTCATTTCAGGACTTAGATTTAGGTATGAAATATTCTTTCTTTTTGCAATCCATTATACTAAAAAAAACTTGTTTTGGTTAGTTTTAGGAGAGATTTTTGTTACTGATGGAAACATTTTGATGACTATTTCTTGTCATTTAAATATGGAGATAAAATTATACAAGTGTGGAAGAAAGACTCTTTCAATTATTATACTTTCTTAAAATATTGAGTTATTTGCATTACCCATGTATTCGGAATATACTGTATTACTATTATACTGAATGTAGCTATAACTAATTGTTTTATATTTCCTACCCTTCTGAATGCCGATTGATGCATACGCAAATGCTGAATTTACTGACTCTACTCCGATATAAAATGACTATATAACCTGTTTTTGTTACGAGAACGTAAGCGAGTATGTATTTAACACATCTTTTCGTGGTGTATTGGAAGGTTCGTTTAAGTGCGGGAAGAATCGACCTTTCTCCGCTAATACCTTTTGAAATAAATTACTTAATTAAGTTCGATAGTTTGGCTTTATTAATTCTGATTTCAGTGCTGATAACGAACAAAACATTCCTCTACATAGTACCTACAAGGCAACAGTCGTCACACAGTTTCATCGCGAACGCCTCCAGCCAGTAAGACGTGCTGCATCAGCCCCTGACAGCTAACATTACTTTTTGCTTAGACAAATAACAGTTAATATGTGGTAAAATAAGTATTTGATGTACGCTTAACCTCTCTGTTGGCCTATATTCTCAGTTTCTCTAAAAAATGTATTACATATTTACAACATTATCGGGATAAGTCAATTAGCACTTGTATGTGTATACATTTACCCCTTAGTTTTCTCAAATTTAGGTCTTGTCAGCATGCATTCATAAGAGTATAAATGTGTGGTATCGTACCAAACTATTGTTATTAATTTAATTCCGCACAATTTAACGAACATGGTCTCTGACCTTTGATATACACTAGAATATAGACTAATTGAAACTTTATGAACCAAATTTCACTGCCCTTCAGATTTATTCTGAATATAAAAAGAATATTTAGTGTTTCACTTAAGTATATAAAAGACGTAAAACAATATGTGGTATAAGACAAACTGAGCGTTAAAATAGTGTTGTTACTAAATAAAGGAACATTTACAAAACTAAATAAGTGGCTTGATTAGGAAGCAATATTTAACGAAAGTGCATATTTCATATAAAGCCACCTTAAAATACTTTAATGACTTTGTTGCAAAGAATTTTTATTACACACACACACTCACTCACACACACACACACACACACACACACACACACACACACACACACACACACACACACACACACACACACACACACACACACACACACACACATTGGGTTTCAAACAATAAAAAAATTAATTATAAGACAAACGTAGAACAGAGATAATTTTAACGATATTACGATTTATGGTATAATATCCCCTTAAGTTTGTAGAAGTAGAATGCGCATTGTTTAGTTAACTATAAATAAATTACAGAGAGAATCTGAAATGAAATTATTTATCATTTCTCGTAGTGAATGACAGTTCTGTGACAAGTATTTCGTGCTGCTACCGTCACGGTAGTCTGGCAGACAAGCGTGACCTGTATACTGTACAACTTGTCATAGTCATTTCTGCAACGTCTGATTTATTGCAAGTTCGATAAAGAATGATTTTTTAATCAAAAGAAATTCTGGTATTGCGTATTTATAACAACTGTTGTTATGTTTGCATTCCGTTACGATTTCAAGACATAATCTTAATTAATAAAATGTATATTTAGTCTGTGTGAGTTTAATTGTACGTCACTATGCTCACCATGTTTATTTGTCAAGACTTACTACCCATTCTATGTGGAAGTAGTTACCATAATCAAGTAAATCCGTTGTTATGTTTGCATTCCGTTACAATTTCAAGACATACTCTCGATTAATAAAATGTATATTTAGCTTGTGTGAGTTTAAGTGTTCGTCACTATGCTCACCATGTTTATTTCTCAAGACTTACTACCCATTCTATGTGGAAGTAGTTACCATAATCAAGTAAAACTATTGTGTTGTTTTGTGGAGATGGTTTTAAATACTCTCTAAGAGTTTCAAGAGGTTACACATTAAAACGCATTCGTTTTTTGTACTAATTTAATATTTTGGAAATAATTTTACCTGTTTAGGTAATTGAGAATTATTGTTACACAAAATTATGAAACTTTGAAATGCTTTCTGAGAGGGTTATTCATTTATATGAAAAATGGCTTTTACGGAAACTTTCATAGAAAAGTTCATACACCGCAGACAACAATACCAACTACTTGACTTATATTTAAAATCATTTCAGAACACTAGTTCTTCTCAATTTTCAATAATTCCTCTTAAGAGTTTTTACTAAGCGTTCTGGAATGCTTTCTGGCTTCGTCGGTCATAGGTTAGAATGTTATCTTCAGGTTGTCTAATGACAACAGCTTGAAAACATACAAGTACTTAGGTCCATATTTTACACAACTATCTTATAACTTCTATTATGATTTATTCCCGTCATTTCATGAAAGTATGTGTATAAAGCTTCAATGTTAAATATTACAACGTACAAATTTATTGCAAAATAAATTTTAGGAACTCGTGAACAAGTAAAGAGTTTATTTATTTTGGCTATTTAAGAATTTTTACCAAATACTGGTTAACCAAGTGTCTGTAGCTGAGCTACATCCTCTAATACAGCTTATTTCATGGACACTTTGTAAATATAGCTTCTTGTGGAATCTTAGAAATGTGGTCCACTATTTTTATAAGGAGGGTGGTATAAACTAGAACCATCAAATACATGTTTCAATAATAAGTGTTTCTGATATAATATAGAAGAATAGAAGGTTTAGGAAGATAGTATAGTTTCCACGGTTCGAATCTGGTTATGTTCAAATATCAATATAGCTCAAGTAATACATAGTTATATTTTAATTTTAAGCAAAGTATTTCATACCAAAGTATTTTTATTGTCTCTTTTAAGCAACGAAGCTCATTATCAGAACGAATTATTGTTGTAATCTACTTACACAAGATGCAAGTTTTCAGTAGCTTCGGTACTTGGATAAGTGATACACAATTAGTTGATGAAGCAACATCGATACTGGCAGTCGCACTCAGCCAACTGTGTTCCATAAATTACTTCAGGCCAATCAGAGTTGTGGAACTGTCCATTCATTTTATTAATCCTTTCCAAAATGTACACTATTATTATCAATGGTGACTAAATCTTATGTATAGCATTTTAATATTTTGATATTAATAATTATATGACATGTATTTATTTACGTATAAATTACAAGTTTAGTACTGGAAACACTTAAAATTTATCGAGTGCTTATTTTAAACGTAAAATACTGTTATCGTTTTTAATATTTAACGTTGTTTTTCAAAATTTATGTTAGTTTTATATAATTCGTATTCATTCAGTGGAAATAAATAATATAAATAGTTATTAATAATACTATATTAGTGTTAGTTACTATTAAGAATAGTATATTAATATACACCTACGTTCAACTTCTGGAAAGTATTATAGTAATTATAAAAACTTAAGTATTTCATTTGGAAAAATAAGATCTGACAAAAGTATTAATTTTGTCACAGGGACTTTAAAAACACAACTAAAATTTAGTGGTAATGAAAACCTTGCATATATGATGTATTTATTATATTCCACGTAAAATTAACAACTCTATGCTTGTAGTTACTAAGTTTAATAATTAAGCGTCTTAATAGATTAAAACATTTTATTTTCCTCAATATAAACCATGAGGTACAAAAAAGGAACTAAGATGAATATTGATCACAAAACATAAGGGATATTTTCCAAATTACATTACCGCAAATGACCCGTGTATTACTACAATATATAAAGCATTAATTACTAAACAAAGTAGGTGGATTTTAGTTGTTTTTGATATTCTTATCAATGTATCTGTCACTTATTTAGACTATCTTGGTAAGTTCTCTTTTATATAATATAATTAATAAGTAAGTAGTCAAGTATTCTTGAGTCTATAATTTGTCATTGTATGGAAATGGTGTAACCGTTGATACAAATAAATAAATAAATAAAGGTGTACCCCACACGTAACAGGCGCTTAAGTTACATACACATTGCTTAAAATATACGAGTAACTAATTTAATTCTCGGGATGACCCGCAGGCAGGTAGACAGGGAGGTAATTATACAGAACGAAATTGTCACATAATTACGCTGCAGCGTCATAGAACACATTCTTGTCCACGTAGAAATGAAGTTTCGTGTAAAATTTAAGTTTACGGACGAAATATTTCTCGCGATATCTTGACATTATACATTTTTAACAGGCTTCATTTTTAAATTATGCTCCATAACAATGAGTTGCAATGAGCTAAGGAGGTTACTACAACGGAAGAGTGCGGTAAATGTCCAATATAATAATTTTCTATGAATAAATATGACTTATATTTAACGCACTTATGATTGTGCACAGTTTATTTACTTATTTTTTACTCTGCTGCTCTCTTTTTACTATTATTCGTGCCTGTAAAAACCAATATGAATATAGTCACTAATGTTATCCCATGGAGTTATTTGCACAAAATCAAACCCAGTGTTCTTCGTATGGAAATTAAGCGTCACTCATAAAATCACGTATATAGGTCAGTTTGTTCTAGAGATATAGGCCTAGTTCGGACAGACAGACAGAAATTAAGTTATTCCAGACCCATTTAAAAACAACACAAGTCTGTCACTTCTATGTAAGGAACGTATATATCAAACTACGAAGATATTATTTCATTTCTTACTCCTGGATGATATTTACTATCAACTACAGTTTTTGGGTAGGTGGCTAACACAAAGGTAGATGTTTTTCTCGTAATTGATGGTGTCTTCTTATGTTATGCAATACTCCCCAACTTATTTAACCATATTTTTCTGTCTTTCCCTGACCAAGAAGTCTCAGAGCAATCAGTTCCGCTAAAAAGAAGTAAGTATATAGTTTGTTCGTGGACATAGCAACAAATTTAGCCCACTCCCGTTTGTGCAGCTTGTTTTGATCTTTCCTCTGTATTTGGCCGCGGTTTTTTGTGTGACTAGTGGGGACACCTTGCAGATGAACTTCGCCAGCCATAAGCTTAGTGACTACTTTTGAAATTTAATTGCCTTTAACAGGGCTATTGTCACTAACCAGCTTCGCCACAATATAATAAAAAAGTTAGAACATGGCCGAGGAACCATTGGAACTTTTCCTTTTCTGCGACTTAAAAAGTAAACAATGTTACTTCAACCTAACTGCAGAGAGGATAATAGAAATTGAGGAGGTACAGAAACTTGAAGAGAATCGTAACAACGGAGCTGAAACTAAAGGTTGGGAGTATAAAAAACCGGAATTTCAGGAAAATGGCAGATGCTGAAGAAGGAAGCCTGGATGCAAGTAAAAAACTGCTGAGGAACAAACCAGTGTTTCATGGTCTATGGTATGGCCACGGAATGTAAGCTCGAGGACAAAAAGTAGAAGTTTATTGAAGGAACCAAACTTGAAGTGAAATTATTAAAGAATAATTTCAATAAAACTTGATAAGCTTGATGAGGTACAATACAGCAATAAAATCCTACAGGAGTGAATTGAAATACACTGCAATGTACACAATAAGACGAATAAAAAGAATATATAAACGGTAAAAACGTGAGAGAGAACATAGTGTAAAAACTTTAAGAGAGAATAGCTTGATGTATGAATAAAGGAGGGGATGTTTTGAAAGCAAAATAGGCGTAAAAAAACAATAAATAACAGAAGAATAGATAAAAAACGAGATCGGTAGGAACCGTTAAACTTCAGGGCTAGGGGTTAAGGGGCGAGAGAGGTAGTGAGATGTGTAGTGTTTAGGCAGTAGAGTATAGAAAGAAGATACTGTAGCCAAAACATGTTATATGGAAAGCCGTCCAACAAGTAAAACATTTACTTGTACGGAAGACAATGGTGAGAACAAGGGTGTCAGCCAAACACCTGAATCTTTCTTTTTAAAAATATTGAGCTATATTATAGTTTATAAACAAATTTACAACATAGTTATCTAACCCATCTCAGAAGTGTTCTCTAACGTTTATATATGCCAATTAAACTTATGCAACCATAATTGCAGGTAGTATGCATTGGGTGTATTCTATCTGAGCAATCAAATGTATGTCCAGGGGAGAAAAATAATTAAATAAAATATGCTGAGACATTGAGGAGGTTTAATCCACAGAGTTAGGTACTGTGGGCTGTTGCAGTGGATGGGTTTTCACGTTTATGTATGAGATAGTAATATCTCCTATCCTCTTTTATTGGAAGAGCCCTTGGCAGATAGTCCTCCTCCACTTCCATGGTAAAAACATTGGTAGAGCGCCCAATTTCTTCTAATAGTGAATTAACTTTTAAATAAGTTATGGAAAAGAAATGGCCTTTACTTTAACAATCCTGAATAACTCGTTACTCAAGACACAGCTAAAAGATAGGAAAACATAACACGTCGTTACTGTTTCCATAGGTTACTACAGTAATGTTATTTTAACTAGATGGGGTACTAAGCAGCATGTAGTATTTTTTATTGCACGTTTAGCAATGCATTATTATTCAAAATCTTGAATCAAATCTTGTATGTGCCTGAAGAGGCGAACTGTACCGGTGGTGGACAGTTTTCCTCCCTCATTTCCGCCTGTTTCCGCAGAGCCCCGTGATCTGAATAATGATGTAGCCTCCGGCGTGTGACTATTTGGATCCTTCTTGTAAAGAGAATAATGTTCTATTTAATTTGAAATACTGGTTTTATAGCTAATATATATTTATATATAGCAGGATGGTATGGCTTATAAATTTTTATGTTCTAAAAAATATGTATAAGATGGGATAGAATTAATTGATGAATAAATGAATACTTTCGCTACATATAAGAAGCCTTATATAATCGCAGCAATTACAAATATATGACTGAAAAATTAACTTACGAATAGAGGAAAGTGTACTAGAATTTACTTTAATTTCTTATTATTTCAATTAAATATTTCTTTCTACATTTGATCTAAAAATTTCAGAAACAGGATGACGAATACCTTCAAAGTGGTTAGATTAAAAGGTATATCCTGCTTCGAGTGACCAAGTTAGCCATTTCGTTGTGACCCTTAACTATATAGGTGGCTGATGGGTACTCGGATGATTAGTTCAGTTGAAGCTCATTGCCTTAATTTGAGACCGGATCTGCTAAATAGGATAAACTGACATCTGCTTTATATGGAAATGACTGTAGGAATTTCATCTATGGATACGAGAATGGCTTACCTTTTATTATTGATAGGGTGATAGACGAGATACATTGGATTATTGACTTAGATCATAATATAATTTTTGACCTCTATTTTGAGAATAGTCTTAATCTAGTGAATACCAAATTCTTCTTTTCTACAAGACCTACTACATAAAATATTACCTATGTTTAATGTATATTATGTATTTATATGAAAATTCCCATACAATCCTGACGTTAGTAATGATATTTTATTTCTGAATAAAATATTTGGTACGGCAACAGACCAAATAGTTACGGTATTTTTGAAAATTTTGTTCTGGCCTTAGAATACAATAATATGTTCCAAACTCCATTAACAGTGATTAATATCACCCAATGTAATATTCTTGTATAATCATTATACTCACGAACATTCATCATAGTTTACGTATAAGCGAAGTCATTTTTAATCGAAACAGATATGCTTTATTAGAATACATGTTGTCAAGTAAATAACCTATTTAATCAGCGCTACAGTTTGTAATAGATAAGGGAGAAAATAAACAGGAGACGCTTCTGCAAAGTTAATAGTGCAACATCACAGTAGCACAACTGTTGGTCTATAAACGACAACGATACGATACTGTTTGGTTTATGATCCTATTACTTGCAGTACCTATATCTTGGCAGAAATTAATTTCAGGCGTATAGAAAGAAAATGAATATGATATATTTTAGTCTTTAGTTGTTATCGTGTACTTTTATTTCGGTAAAGTATACTTCCTATCCTACACATTCTCAAAAAGGACTAGGGTCATTCCGAATGGGTGAGATTCCTTTTGCGATCTATTCTTGATTCAAGGTGAGTTGAAAGATAAGTCATTATTATACAGAATATATCTCGTATCGTACATTATTTTATAGTCATAAAAAAACCCAAGTATTTTCAATCGAATTTTTATTACAATTGAAATAATATATTTTGTCAAACTATACAATCAAACGTACGAAATGAAAATTGTGAAAGAATTAACATTACTTTTATCACTTAAAATCAGAAGTAGTTTCAGTTTAGTTGACATTTCGAAAGAGATTACCTGGTAATGATGAGATCACGGTTATTCAATTATTTACTACTAGATGTTACCCGCGGCTTCGCACGTGATTTTTATATTTTACATCTAAATAAGCACTTCTCGTGTGAATTTTATTTCCAACGCTAATTTTGAGTTTGCCTCCTCCTACTATCAAGGAAATATGTTACAAAGTGTAAGTTTATGGCCAATTCTATTTACTCCGATCTTATATATTTTCTTCCAAAGCTGATTTTGGCTCTTTCTCCCCAAGAAAATATATAAACATACACAGCTCTGAGAAGCCTAATTTTGCTAAAAGATGCTAATTTTGAGTTTGCCTCCTCCTACTATCAAGCAAATATCTTACAAAGTGTAAGTTTATGGCCAATTCAATTTACTCCGATCTTATATATTTTCTTCCAAAGCTGATTTTGGCTCTTTCTCCCCAAGAAAATATATAAACATACACAGCTCTGAGAAGCCTACTTTTGCCAAAAGACAATGAACATATGTTTCATACCAGTCGTTAAATTTAAATTAAAAGTTAGACTACATAGTCTGTTATAAATGCACTGCCAGAAGTTATCCTGCTAGTAGACAGTGCACTAGTATAACCACTGCCACTCCGAATAACATACGTGAAGGAAATTTGTCAAGTTTATATTTATGGCCATTGTGATTTACTTTGTTCTTAGTGTGTACTGTTCCATACTTCATTTTGCTTTATTTTCTGATCAAGAAAATATATATCAAAGATCAGAGAAGCCTACTTCTGCCAAATTTGAACTAAGATTGGTATCAATCTTACAATTTATAGTAAAAGTTAGATAGTAACTTTCTCTATTACATTTAATACTTATTATTTAATAAAAATATACAGTTAAACGTACATTGGCAATGATGTTACTCTTTTGTTTCTTAATAAACTGAAAGATATTGTTACTATTTTATAACATTTAGAGCTGGATTTATGCATTAATTCAAAAGCAACGTTCAACAAAATTATTTCTATCATAGTTCTTGCCCACTGCTTCAAAAGGAGTCTTCGGAGTCAAATTCTGAACATCTCATTGTTGTAGGACATTTTCTAAGGTAAATGAGTACTTAGCTAATTAATAAAATCTAAAAAGCATGAAAAATAATGGTTATTTCTTAAAAAATGTACTTATTATAATGTACATGTATAATGTAAAATATAAAATAATAAAAAAATTTGTACACAGAACAGTTTATTACTTTATAAATGCTATTTTAATTAATATTTCACAACTTTAGAGATCAACATGGGATTTTTTACTACTTTAAAGATCAGTGAGGTGTAAATCGGAGGGTAAAAAAAATATGTCTATATTCATCCTTGGGACCGACCGTAGGAACGTCCATTTAAAAGGTCAGTACAAACGGTTGAATAGTTTCCGCAAGTTAGCAAAGCAAAGGTATTTTTAATATTATTACGATTAAATTTAATTAGCATTATGTATTATTTATTTACATATAATAGGTTTTAAGATCTTTCCTGCAGTTAAGTTAATTATCCATTGTATAAACTAGAAATAATTACTATTTGGGAAACTAGTTTTAAAGATGTGTATTTTTGCAAATCTAGTAGATTACATATTTAAAACATTGAATAACGTGTTAAAATATTATTGGTCTGGAAAACATTGACGATGAGGATAAACAGTAGTAGAAAATTCGATGATTGAACAATAAAGATAAATTGTTACAATAACTTTATTAACCTGCCCCTATTGTTGTCCAATTTCGCCATCGGGCTGCTTATGAATATTCATTGGTTATCAGTGGAGCAAAAGTAATAAAGAAAATTAACATTATTGTTGTTATACATAGAGTAGGTTATATTAGGGTATACTATAAGCCTAATTCTGTTTGGTGACCACACATTTGCTGTTGAGTTGATGAGTTTCTTTCTCTCAGTTTATAATTTTGTTATTACGACTATTGAGTTCTTTGCGTGTATTTTTTTTTCTCATGGTACCGACAGCCACCAAATTCTTTGAGATGGCCAAAAACTGGGTCAGGGTTTTGAACCACACATAAAGCAGACACGAGACGTTTTCTTCCTTAACGGGATTGAGAAACAACTGTGATTTCTTTTCTTTCCGCAAATACTTGTTATACAATTTAACTTAAATATTTTATTGTTTATGTCCACACTATATTTATTTTAGTTATAGTATTCATTCTGATCTCTAATTGTTATCTTTAATGTTGACTGAATTCGAATGACTTGGATTAGTGTTCTATTATAATGCTTTAAATGTAGCGTTTGATAGAACTACACGATTTTAATGCTTCGAACGACAAACACTGTTTCTCAGAAAAAATAAATTACTAAGCTGACTGATATGCTATAACAATATTTTTCTGGTGTTAATGCTATTGTACATCTACTGCTATCTAAAATATTTTACGATCACTCAGAAGATTGATGATCCTCAAAGTCCAGAAGTTCTTTCATAAGTGGTTCCTATAATGATAGATCAGCACTTACGAGTAACAAAACTAGTTGTGGTGGCACACTTATTCTGTTCGCGATAACATCGGCTGTACCCAAATTTTCTCTTCGATCAAGAATGTTGAATGTCTCTTTATTTCATGAAAGTTTCTATCCTCCTCAACACTCGTAGGTAATATCTACATTCCGCCGGACCAACCACCAACTACATATCAAAATTTTTGTGATGCTTTCGATAGTAATGTAGTAGCTTTGAAGATAATGATCATGGGAGATTTCAATATGCCAAACATCAATTGTAATAACCTGGATTCTTCCAATTTTTCTCCATCTTATCGCCTGCTTTTGGACCTGTAGTGTATTTAGTGTGAGAAGTACTAAGTTGGTAGGTATCCATAGTGATATTTAATGTCTGCACCAGTGATGTTGGCAGTATGTATTGTCAGGCGATGTAACATACGATGTGGTCTAAAAGAATAAAGAATGCTCATTAGGCTGCTCTCCTGTGACGTCACATCACGCCACTACCCTACAACCAACGGTCCAAGCTGGCCAGCAGCAGTCCACCCGAGTCCACCACCAGACACCGTCATGTAACCTCCGCGTCCCGTTCCGTTTCCTTACGAGCGGTCCTAGAGCAATGTTACTCTAAATGTGTAGTTTAATTATTCTTTCCCGACCCATAGAGAGTACAGTGTCGACCCGCATACATTACAGTGGCGACGAGGAAAACAACTGCAACAGTGAATTACAGTGATTTAGTGCGGAAGGGCAACAAGCGTAATGAAACACGTGCAAATAACCGCGAATGTGCAAGGACATTCCGGACATTCCAACGGTCGGGAGTAGTAAGGTACGCCGATCGATATAAACTATTCTTGGTGTAAGCAGCGCACAAGCTGATTTTAAATCGTTGCAATTAATGCCGTTAGATGATTATTTTTACCGGGGACATTTTAAACAGTTATTACGGAGTGTACAAGAAAACAAAAGGCAACTATCGGGTCTATGGGTTATTTTGATAGTGCGGAAGAATCGTGGCAGTCTTATAGAGAGATTTGAGTTTTTTATTGATTGTAATGGATATCGATAATTCAAAGAAACTAAGCACTTTGTTGACAGTTATGGGTGTAAGGACCTAATACGTTACTGAAAGACTTAATTACACCAGACAAACCGTCTGACAAGTCGTACAAGGAAATTGTGGACACTATAGCGAATCATCTGCATCCCAAGCCTTCTTTTATCACGGAAAGATTTAAATTTAGTAGGCGGAATCAATTGGATCATGAAACGGTTAGCGATTATATTGTGCATTTAAAACAGTTATCTAAGTATTGTGAATTTGGTGATAAATTGCCAGACTAACTTAAGGGACAGATTAGTCGCGGGTCTGCGAGACCAACAGATACAGAAAAGACTTCTCGGGGAGGAGAACCTCACTTATGAAAAAGCCGTGCAACTAGCTACTGCAATGGAATTTGCTGAGAAGGGGGCGGCCCAGATGACAACTGCAGGAGGACGTATTCACCGGATGCAGAGCAGCGGGTCGATACCGAAAAGGACACAGGCGGCGAGCATCGCAGCGAGACGGTCATCGGACGGCGGGAAGGCGCTGGGAGACATCACCTGCTATTGTTGCGGCAAGCGAGGTTCACACACAGCATCGCAATGTCGGTTTCGTGAGTACACGTGTAATCATTGTAAAAAGAAGGGACACCTTGAAAGAGTTTGTAGATCGAAAAATTATGTTAACAAACCTAATGAGAACAAACCAAATGTTTTTACAAATAGGTCTAAGGAGCTTTCAGCTAAAGGGAAACAGTTTTACAGCAATAAAAAAGCAATATGTTTATAAAGGTAGGCAGCACTATGTAGAGGAAAGTAAAGAATCAGCAGAGTCCGGTTCAGATAATCACTGGAAACATAAAGACAATGACGATGTGTATGACATTTCCAATCTATTTACGGTTAAAGAAATAGAAACTAAGATTAATAAAATTGAGCCAATAACGGTACAGTTATTAGTGGAAAGTAAGGAAATTGTATTTGAAGTCGATAGTGGAGCTTGTGTTTCAGTTATGTCAGAAAAAGATTGTAAGACTAAGTTAGGAAATATAAACATGTATCCAACTAGCTTAGTATTAAGTTCATATACACATGAAAAGATCAGGCCTTTAGGTAAGGTTATGGTCAATGTACAACATAAAGGTAAAGAGAAACAATTAGCTTTATACATCGTAGCTAATGGGGCTAATCCCTTGTTAGGGCGTGATTGGATGCAAGCATTAGATTTAACAGTTTAGAGTGCCTAGTAATGTAAACAATGTACAGTCAGCCGATCGCACGAGCATGGTGGGGGTTGTGCCAACTGCAGGCGCAGCGCGGCAGACCCATGCACGCCTGTCAGTGGAAGCCACAACACACCTGTAGAGGTAAACAAAACAAACATCTGTCAATCCGTCTGTTGTCAACAACAACAAACAAGTAGAATTACTGTACAATGAGTTTCCAAATGTATTTACGGATAAGTTGGGATGTTTCAAGGGTGCACCAGTTAAATTAAAGTTAAAAGAAAATGTAGTACCAAAATACTTTAAACCTAGGACGTTTACCTTTTACACTTAAAGAAAAAGTAGAAGCCGAGCTGACTAGACTAGAACAAGAGAACGTTATTTCACCAGTAGATACCAGTGAATGGGGACTCCCATTGTACCAATTATTAAGGCTAATGGGAAAATAAGAATTTGTGGGGATTATAAAATAACTGGTAAATCCTTTCTTGGAGGTAGACCGACACCCGTTACCGAAAATTGAAGAAATATTTGCCAGCCTACAAAACGGAGAAAAATTCTCTAAAATAGATTTATCTTCAGCTTATCAGCAGCTTAAACTAGATGTAGATAGTCAAACGTATTGTACAATTAGCACACACAAAGGATTGTATGCTTACAATCGCCTATGTTTTGGTATCAGTTCAAGCACCGGGAATATGCCAGAGAATAATAGAACGAACATTACAAGGTATCCCGGGGGTAACTGTATTTTTAGATGACATTCTAGTAACAGGTAAAAACAATGAGGAACACATGCATAGACTTAGACTAGTGTGTCAAAGACTTGAAGACAATGGGTTCACAGTGAGCAAGAACAAATGTAAATTTTTCTGTGACAGTTTAGAATATTTAGGTTTTGTTATCAGTAAACAAGGTTGCATACCGCACCTAGTAAGTTGAAGCAATTGTCAAGGCACCTGAACCTCAAAATGTGACACAGCTTAAAGCCTTCCTTGGTCTTGTTAATTACTATTCACGTTTCATTCCTAGGATATCCACTATTTTAACCCCAATGTATCAGTTGTTAAGAAAGGATACCGATTTTGTATTTAATTTAGCATGTAAGAAGGCACTACAAGAGATTAAGCAAAAAGTTAATCTCTGCTGAAGTTTTAGCGCATTATGATCCTGCATTACCACTAGTGGTAGCCAGTGATGCTAGTCCATATGGCATTGCATCAGTTTTGAGTTCAGATATTCAATACGACGGTACAGAAAGACCTATATCATTCGCAAGTAGAGTGTTAAATAGCGCTGAGAAAAACTATTCACAAATAGATAAGGAAGCATTAAGCATTGTATTTGGTGTTAAGAAATTTAGTCAATATTTATATGGTACACAGTTTTTGTTAAAGACTGATCATAAGCCTTTAGTGGCTATTTTTGGACCAAAGAAAGGGTTACCTGCTTTCGCAGCCAGTAGGTTACAACGATACGCTTTGTTTTTTAAGTGGTTTCCAATATGAGATTGTGTATGTTAAGTCCCAAAAACCATGGCAATGCCGATGGTTTATCTAGATTACCTGTAAATAGTGAGATTAAAGATGAAATCCTCGGATGATGACCTTAATATTAATGTCATAGGTACCTATTTGCAGTGTTTAGCTGAAAATGACATACCATTAAGCTATGTAGACATAAAAAGAGAATCAATGGTAGATAGTGAAATTAAAAAGGTAATATCCTATGTAGAATTAGGTTGGCCTATTGTAACTGAACCAGATCTAAAGCCATTTGAAATTAGACAGTCGGAATTAACCTTGGAGCAAGGAATCCTAATGTGGGGGTACAGGGTGGTAATACCTAAAAGGTTCAGAATAAACATTCTGAACGAATTGCATACTTCACACATAGGTATTGTTCGCATGAAGGCAGTAGCCCCGTGCATATGTATGGTGGCCTAATATCGGACCGGGACATAGAACAACTAGCTAACAGCTGTGCAGCCTGTTTGAGGAACGAGCAAAACCGCCCAAGGCTTTCCTGCATCATTGGAATGTTCCGGAACGAGTTTGGTCTCGAATTCATATTGATTTTTTTGGACCTTTTCAGTCCAAGTTATTTTTGGTGGTAAAAGATGCGTACTCTAAGTGGCCAGAGGTGTTGCCCGTTGCTTCAACGGCAGCTGTTCACACGATTGTGAAATTAAGGGAATTATTTAGTAGGTATGGTATTGTAGACCACATAGTGTCCGACAACGGACCACCTTTTACCAGTCAAGAGTTTAAAGAATTTTTGATGTCAAAATGGTATCAAACACACGTTTTCACCACCATACCACCCAGAAACCAATGGTTTTTGGCAGAACGGTCAGTCAGTGAACTATTAAAAATTAAATTGAAAACAGCTCTTCATAATTCCAAGGATTTAGAATTAGCTTTGAGTAACTTCCTGTTCACTATATAGAAATACAGTGCATTCTACTACCAATCTATCGCCAGCTCAATTAATGTTGGGCAGATCGCTAAAGTCTAGGGGTTAGATTTAATTCGCCCAAATGTTAAAGCAATAATGTCAGATAATCAAGGAAAAACAACGATTGTACTATAGGGGTAGTAAAACTAGACAGTTAGCTATTGGACAACCAATCATAGCCAGAGATTACAGAGGTAGAAATAAGTGGATACCAGGTGTGGTAGTTTCACGATTAGGACCAGTCACGTATTTAGTTGAACTGAATACGGGCATGAGGTGGAAACGACATATCGACCAGTTGGTAGGTTTACAGTGTAGTCCGGAAATGTCTGAGTTGACAACAATGCCTAGACTCCCAGACGCAAGCGTGGCAACAGAGCACACGCAGGAAACGATCGATATACAGTCGCGGGACAGAGCGAGCGCAAGGTCGCCAGTACTTTTAGCAACGACCTTGCCCCCCTCTTCCGCAAAACCATAACAATAACAGAAACGCTCAGGGGCAAAGCCCCAGCCCACGTACAAATGTAAACAATAACAGTTTCCAGCGTTTCACCCAAACAAATGACACCTGTTAGACGATACCCACTAAGGGATCGTAAACCTTTAGTCAAAATGGACTTGTAAATACAACCCAATTGTGACTTGTATATAATTAATATTGTTTAAGCATTATTATTATCGATTTGTTAATTGTGTTCATTCAATGTGTTATTAATTGCTATATTCTGATTTATTGGTTTTGATTGAAGTGTTTGTGATTTGTGTTAAATGATTATATTGAGTTTGTATTTTGTTCTCTATAATCTATACTTACAAAAATAAAAGAGTATAATGTCAATTTTCTTATTCATTGTAATTGATTTAAAATTGGAGAATTGTAAAACAAATTGTAATTGATAAAATTTCTAAAATTGTAGGGGACTTATGTATTTAAGGGGGAGGATTGTAGTGTATTTAGTGTGAGAAGTACTAAGTTGGTAGGTATCCATAGTGATATTTAATGTCTGCACCAGTGATGTTGGCAGTATGTATTGTCAGGCGATGTAACATACGATGTGGTCTAAAAGAATAAAGAATGCTCATAGGCTGCTCTCCTGTGACGTCACATCACGCCACTACCCTACAACCAACGGTCCAAGCTGGCCAGCCAGCAGTCCACCCGAGTCACCACCAGACACCGTCATGTAACCTCCGCGTCCCGTTCCGTTCCTTTACGAGCGGTCCTAGAGCAATGTTACTCTAAATGTGTAGTTTAAATTATTCTTCCCGACCCATAGAGAGTACAGTGTCGACCCGCATACATTACAGGACCTTGTCTCTTCCTACGACCTAAAACAAATCAACACTGTGTTGAACTTCAGAGGAGTGTATCTCGACCTGCTGCTTTCTACAGACCCAAGCTTGGAGGTTGAACTAGCAGAATATCCACTGCTGTACGAGGACAGGCATCATCCCACTCTATCTACTACTATGGATACTACCTTGCCCTCCCCAATTACTAGTCCATGAGAGTTGCTTGATTTTCGACGTTGCGATGTAGATGCTGTCCTCAGGAAACTCCAAACATTATACTATCCCACACCAAATGAGAATTTTCGTAACTTGGAAGATTCTTTTACCGGTTTCTGCAAGTACTTAAGTGCTACCATTAAAACCAACACTCCTCTTAAGAAGATCTCAATCAATTTTCCTCATTAGTTCACGGGTGCTTTGAAGAGACTAGTTATCAAGAAGAAAACTCTTCATAAAATGTATAAGCAAACCAATTGACCAATACCATACATGACTATGTAAATTTACGAATGGCGAGAAGGGCTAGCAAAGAGGTAACTAAATCATGCTACTAGAATCACATAAATAAACTTGAGCAAAACATTCCCCAAAACATGAAATCTTCTTGGTCTCATATTAACACTTTGAAGTGTTCCCCTAAGTTACCCCCAGCTATGTTTTATGACTCAAGCAGGGCAGCTAAACCTGATGAAAAATATGAACTTTTCTCCAAGTATTTCAGATACATCTTCCGAGTGACTGATGTCCCTGTTCGTTCTTTTCATTTTGGATATGAGCAGTCTATCAATTACTGCACCATTACTATTCAAAATCTTCATAAATGACATCACCAGTGTGGCATCCTCTCGTTTCCTTCTCTTTGCGGACGATATCACGCTGTTTAACTGAGTCACTTCTTGATTTGATCAAGATGAACTCCAGCGTTCCATTGATAGTATATGCAAGTGGTGTGAGGTGAATGCAATGGAGCTGAATCAAAAAAAGTGCGTCGTGATGCACTTCAGCCAATATATAATATACATACAATTCAGGCATATATAAATGTTTATGTATATGCCAGTTATTTACCATGAATCAGGCAAGATATGGATCAATTCATTAAATATTTGAAATAACTATTTATATATGACACTAAATAATAATATGCAAATAGCATCGAAGGAGTTTTCAACTTACACTAGTTAATATAACCTAGATGTACTTTTAGCTCTATATTGCAAGTATATAGTGTTATTTGAATACGTAATTGTACAAAAGACCATAAACAAATGTCTTATAGAATTTTTTGTCACAAAGTAAGTAATTAATATCATATTTGCCTTCTATAAAAAATTATAAAAATGAAAATGTGTTAAAAAATATCGACATATATATTTTACGCAGAAAAGAAAGTATATTTTTCTTCCCAGATACTTTGGTAGGGTACAATTTAAAACTGTATAAAAGGCCATTTGACATGAGTGTATACCCTGTGTGGACTATAAGTTGGCAAATATACAGATATTCAGTTTTATTACAATGACTATGTGTATGATACTAACGAAAGGAATTTTTAATTTTAAGTTGCGGATAAAGACCCTGTCATGATTCATTTGAAATATATTTTCAGGAAACAGTAGGGCAGGAAAGGTTGCAGCAATGGGGTTTTATCCATCCAACACGACTAACACCACTCCACTGGTTGTATGGTCTATCTTGAATTTCATTTTTAATTCAACTATTTTTCATGTTGGGAGGCAAATTTAATCATGGAGCAGCCAAGGTGTCTAGTATAAAAAATGTTGTTATTTACTTATAATAAGAATGCTCTACTATAAGCTTGACTGTAATAATGAACTTTCTTTAATGCTTCTGATGAGAGCATCATTAAACTTGCCCTAAAGTACACATTCTAGATTATTCACAAGGGAATTGTTTTATTCTAATAACTGAGACTCACCTCAAAGATGGTATATTAAATGCTGCATTTTATATTATGTATTAAGTGATATACCAAAGGGAAACAAAGAAAGAGTGCTCCAAATAGGGTTTCTTTAGACTAATTAGTGACGGTCTTTAGCAATATTAGGAAAGAATTGGCCGGTTACATCAAAATTCTAAAGTTGTAACTTTGGGTGCAAGAAACTAATCTATTATGGGGCAGTGACATAAAGTATTTTGAGAGATTTACTTTAATTGCCATGACTTATCTAATCGAAGGTATGACAAATCTGATGTCAATATTATATTGCAATTCTCATATTGGATGCTAATAATAAATAAATACATTATCAATGTTATTAGATGTTCAAAATCGTAAAATAGATATAAGAAAATTATGGAGGTTAACATAAATTTATATACAATAGATATTCTCCTATATATGTAGTAGAGAGGGAATTGCCTTTAATGATGATGCAGGGATTACTCATAGTCAAGAAATGTTATCTGGAAGAATGAATTTGTGAAAATGGGTTGCTGCCGCCCAGGTTCATACCTATCATACATGGACTTCGGCTGGAGTTACCGCTACGATGACCAACGAAGCTACTTTGGTGACGACAGCGTAATGGATATTCCCTTGCCACTCAAATACAGCTGGCCAGGTCTCTCGTTGGGTAAGGTACATGCCATTCTAATTTTTGCTTTTTCAACAAAATAAGTATGACAAAGCCACTAAAGTCCACAATAATTTAAGTTAGTTCATTTACATTGTTTTCCATTATTATACCTTCAATTACATAAATAAGTATTAACATGTGTGGTATACAGTATGCATATTTTATAACTTATCTTCGACTTGTAGATTCATTTACGCCTGTGTGTATTTGCTTCCACTATCAACTGCAACGTAGTTACAGATAAAATATGAGAGTATTTAACGAAACATCTAAGTCGCAAACTATACGTAACTATTAATCATTATAATAGCTGGATATAAGAACAAAAAATCAGAGACGCCTTTATGTATATTAGAAGCGTAAACAACAACAAAACATATATTGAATTTTCTAAATGTAATGTATATCCCTTAAAAAAATTGTTTGCCATGGTTCATTCGTTAACACACACTTGTGAATACTAATGTTATACGTCATCAATTGCTCAATTAGCTGCAATGGATATTTTAAATATCTACTGATACATCGTTTAGAGGTGGTATACGTACATATTAAGTAATTTTCCGCTACGTCCGGGTTCCAAAATCACTTTATACACTTACAAATTAAGGTCATTATTATGTAATATATAAGAAGGAGTTCAAATTAAAATGTTATATTCTAACATATATTTTAAATATCAATATCTGGTTTTGATGGAAGCCAAAAGATTACTTTCAACTTCCCACTATATGCTACTTAGTGGTTTTAATCCCATTGCTACATTTCCTGATTTATATAAGAAGTTGGACGATGTTGTAAAGAGAGGAAACAAATAGCACAAAGCATCCATACTAACTGTCCCATCATTGATTTTTAGTCTATTTTTAGTCTTCATTGATGACACCTTGATTAATGCATCAGTTTTAGTACATCTAACACGACACTGTTCATGATGTAAAATGAGTAAATGAGTAAAAAGTAATTAAATAATTGGGGCAGATTTGGCATATTATGGGTTAACCTACCAACATCTCTCCTATGGATTTGTATTGTGGACCTTATGCACAAATGCAAACTTTACAAAAACATTTATTTAAAAACAATCTGTTAAATACTTCAAACAATTCAGCAGAGACCAGCATTACAAAATTTGACATTGTTGACGCTAATCTGCCTATATAATTTAGAGACCATTTCCTATTTTGAGTCTAAATCTAACATTATATTGTTACATCTTGCATGTTGAAGATAACGACTTACATTCCTATGCGATGAGGCCTAACAAAACTAGAAATACAGAACGGTAAAGATTGAATAAACTTTACAGGCGAGTTAAATATTTCGAACAACTACCAAATTCTATTAATAGTACCCCGATGTTTACGTCAATTAAAACTGGGCTGAAAACCACTTTAATTGCGAAGCATTTTAGGGTAAAGACGAGTTTATGGCACACCATTGAAGGCTTCGGAATGGGAAGATTGATCGGGTGCTAGAATGAAAAATTTAGAACGAGTCGGAAATTCTATGTAGGAAAGAGAATGAAGAATGAATGAAAAACTTTGGAATTCTAAATATATGACTATTGCGTGTATAACAACGTATGAAATTGTTAATGCTAATACATGAATAATACATATTACATTATATCGACTATAAGTATTTCAGCCACGCTGTCTCGTAGTTTACAAAATATATATTTTTTATATTTTAAGAACAGTTACAGAGGTTCTTGAAGTCTATAAATACGATTTCTTCATACATGTGTTTACAAAGACCAATATGGTAAACAACATTCTGACTATTGATGGAGTCAAATTCAGTACCTTGGATTTTCTGACTGTTCTTTGTTAATCACAGGTTGAGTTGTAATCACGTTTCAGTTGTGGTTGGAAACAGTTCGCTACTGACAGTGCCGTCGCTACACAAACGAATTTGAAATGAACGTTGTCGTGCCTCTCTCCACCGTTGAGTAGCGCTGTCAGTCAACCGCGCTACTGAAATTGATTCATGGACATGTTCTGCCTCCACTCCAAATCTGTAACAGAAATTAAAACTTGTTAACCTAAAAGATGTTGGAAAGTATGAGTGCTCTTAATGATTTATATAAGGCTTATTTATTGTACATATTTAAATAGTATTATGAACGCAAAAGTGCCTGGTTTTTCTTTTACTTTCTTGCATACCCTCTTTAACCGATTGTACTGAAATTTTACATGGACATTAAATTCCGTGTCAACTCGCAGGTTAGCTGTTACCTGCTTTCTAAGAATGAATCACTAAATGTGTTTCTAAGGCGAACTATATTATAAGGTTTATACGGAGACAAAAATTTCCCAAAATCTTTAAGAAGTCGGGAATATAACTAACTATAATAGTATAATAAATAAATAAATATTTACGAGACGTAATCCAAAGGGAACTAGCATTCAACTACAGTTGACACTTGCAGCTAAAGTTCATAAAAGAGGAAGAAAGAATTTTTACATATTTTATGAAATACTAGCAATTACCAGCGGTTTCGCACGCAAATTTGTAGGTTTTGCACCTTGTATGAAAACTGATGGTTTGAGTGAATTATATTTCCGACGCTAGTATTGAGTTAGCCTTCTTCCCACGAACAGAAAGATAATGAATAGTAAATAATGAAAATTACTTCACTATGGTCATAATTATAAACTTAATTATGGAGGATTTAACATTTTTTGTAAGCTGAGGTGTCTTGCTAACAAAGATGTATGCTACACATACATGTACTTTATGATAAAATAGTTTAACTCTCAAGCTTTAACTTTAACCTGAAATTTATTTTAAAATCAAATATACATAATTACTTATTGCCTTCAAATGGTGTTTGCGTATTTAGTATGCGTAACTGTTTTGTAACTGCAGTTTATAATGTGCAGGCGCTTTGAAAACTTATATTTTGCAACTAATATACAAACATCATGTTAAGATATATACAGGGTGTTTACTAAAGGTGTTCCAATATTGTCGTATTTTGTTCTAGACGTGAAAATGAGCAAAAAACTTCATATGGAGGTATGTCCTAAAACTTTTCGTTTACCGTCTATCTGTCTGTATGTGATTTTTACCAAAAAAGTTATTTATCTTTTATGCCAGTATAGAGAAAGTTAGATTTAGAATAAATTTTACAAATTTTAATATTCTTGTAGAATTTTCATACAGGGTATCGATTTTGCGGAATTTAACATCAACATTTATTATTGGCTGCCTGCAAGACTTCTAAAAACCTATTATATAAGATTGTTTTTAAATATTACATACACTTAGGAAGTATTTTCCTTTTATATCAGAGTAAACGTTTTTTCCGTTTTAAGTATTTCTGTATATTTATTTATCGGGACGAAAAACTGTTTAATTCCTCAACTTCAGGACCCCAAGACATTTATTTTCCTTGCAGGCCAAGTATTATAAAGTGGAACAGAATATATTTTCCAATAATCATACATTTTCTCAGAGCTCCTTGGTAGGTTATTATATACAATATTATATACATATATGCCTATGATATGATATACAGGGTGAGTTTTTAAGTCCCTTCCCCCCCTATTTATTTTTAAACCGTATAAGTTAGGAGGTTTAAACTCCGTACATATTCGTTAGACCTAAATATCTTGTTTTTCATGGGTTCATTGACTCTCCACCTCCAATGGGGACGGTCCACGAGGAGTAAGCCGAGATTCTTAAATGTAAGCATAGGTTGATATGCACATCAAATTAAAGGTCTCTGTAAGTAGAATACAATGCCGCAAAACCGGACCTCAAAAGGTTAATCCTAATGAAAATTACAGGGTGTTAAAATGTACAAAATAGTAATGTGCTATTATCTGCGTTTTATCGCGCAAACTTTTTAAAAGTTCGTTTTCAAAACAATTTTTCTATTGCTGTTTATTCTTTAAAAGAAACTTTATTTTGTTGTGTTTAATGATTTTAAGGGATCACTGGAAGTCCGAGATCTAGGAGTTAACTAAAGGATTTAATAAGAAGTCGATCATGTGTTGTGTCGCCTTGTAAGTATTTTATTTAAAGAATTGTTGTCTTACAAAGGTTTTAGACCCATTTATTTTTTATTTCAACAGCGATTCCGGTTCTAATATTGTACGATTCCGATACTAGTAGATTGTTACTTACCCTTTTATTGTAGTAGATGCTCAAACTGATTGCCTGTTACTTCCTGACAGTAGTATAGTCTGTTAACAAATTCACTCTTTACACGGTTAGGATTTCTGGTGTTACTTTCCTGCAGGCCTCAGTAATTCTGTTCCGAAGAATCTTCCACACATGCGAGTGGTGTACAATAAATCACAGACTTCAAGTGTTCCCACAAAAAAAAATCCAGTGGGTTCAAGTCAGGGGACCGTGCCAGCCATTCTATTGCCCCGCGTCGTCCTATCCCACTTCTCACGATAATGTACATTAAGGTAACCACGAACATTAACATCGTAGTGTGGAGGAGCACCGCCCCGCTGGAACCTTACTTCTTCTCGATTAAACTCCCCACCATTAGTGCGAATTGTATTTTCTATTAATGGATGAATATTATTTTGGAGCATATGTAAATAACTTTCTCCATTTAAATTTCCGTCAATAAACAGTGGTCCAATCACGTGGTTACCAAAGAGACCTGCCCAAACATTTACTTTCTGGGGATACTGGGTATGATGTTCTCTGTGAACATGGGGATTAGAGTTTATCCCAGTATCTGCAGTTTGTGTCTATTCACTAAACCATTTACGTAAAATGTACTCTCATCACTAAAGCAGATATTATTTACGGTTGTTGGATTTGATATAATTAGTCTATCCATAGTTTCACAGAACTGCAATCTTCTGTCCGGGTCATCTTCATTTAATGCGTGATGTAGCATAATTTTGTAGGGATGACATTTGTGCTTCTTCAGGGTTATTATTGCTTTGCGTTGTGATACCCCGATATTGTCTGCTATTTCTCTCGAAGAGGTTTGAGGATTTTCACAACTGTACAAAGAACCTCAAAATCAACTTCTTCTGACAAGGAGGACGGCCTGAACGTTTTGCATCAGTAACGCTACCAGTCTCTCTAAATTTTGTTATTAACTGCCTTAAATAGGTTCTGCTAACAGGTCTTTCTGGATGGTTTTCATTAAATCGTCTCATTGTTTTCGTGGTAATTATTCCCAGAAGCGCCAAAAATAAACACCATGTCAACTTTTTCTTGAAGAGTGCGAGACATGTTTCTAACTTTAACAGCACTAAAACTAACAAGGTCAGTAGCCACACTGCAACTAACAAGGTCAGATACTTAATGGCCCAAGTAACTGAAACCAAACATAACAAGTCTCTGGGAATACCCAGATAACATACAACTTTAACTGTTACAACGACACAGGGACTATGTCAAAGAATACATTTTAAAAATGCAGACCACAGATTCTGAACAAAATTATTATTAACAAAATTACGAATTATCCTTTTTTTAATTCAGATTGTAGCACAGTTTCCAGCGTTAAAAGGCAATGTTAAACGACACATCACATGACCGACTTCTTATTAAATCCTTTAGTTAACTCCTAGATCTCGGACTTCCAGTGATCCCTTAAAATCATTAAACACAACAAAATAAAGTTTCTTTTAAAAGAATAAACAGCAATAGAAAAATTGTTTTGAAATGAACTTTTAAAAAGTTGCGCGATAAAACGCAGATAATAGCACATTACTATTTTGTAAATTTTAAACACCCTGTAATTTTCATTAGGATTAACCTTTTGAGGTCCGGTTTTGCGGCATTGTAATTTTACTTACAGAGACCTTTAATTTGATGTGCATATCAACCTATGCTTACATTTAAGAATCTCGGCTTACTCCTCGTGGACCGTTCCCCCATTGGAGGTGGAGAGTCAATGAACCCATGAGAAACAAGATATTTAGGTCTAACGAATATGTACGGAGTTTAAACCTCCTAACTTATACGGTTTAAAAAAAATAGGGGGGGAAGGGACTTAAAACTCACCCTGTATATGGTATTGAACGAAATCTAGTATTTATAGTTTTTACTGCATCAATGGCTCTAAAATGCAAGGTTTAAGTTAATTTAATAGACTAGAGGATTTGATATTCTAATCTATATAAATATATGAAATTTCCACCAGGTCGACAGTCGAGGTAATAATAGTGGAAATCTCATTCCACTTCAACTATATTAAAATGTTTAACTCTAGATGGGTATAGATATACCATACACATTTAAATTGTGTATCAAACGAATGTAACTAACGGAAAAAGCCAACTTTTTATTAAATTTGTTAATTTTTGATTATTTGCAGTTTGTTCTGCAATTCCGGATATTTCATTCTGTATTGGTTTGCAGTCATTTTCGAATTTCCATGTGGAATATTATTACACAATTTTTATAGCCAAATAACATTGCGTTTTTCCAAGTTCTACCTTTTCAACCATAAACACTTAGGTAGAACCACCAATTCAAATTAGTATCCTTTATATGTCAATAGGCGTTTCTGAAAGATTGTTAATCTGATTTAGCAAGATTTACTCTAACTTCTTTCAATTCTGCTATATTAAATAATTAATGAAGAGCTTTACGAATATAAATAACCAATTACAGTTTGCAGAACGATAGTTGTAAATAGATGAAGATAACTCAAAATACAGTAGCCTCATTTAGCTTTAATGGCTTTAATTAAATATACTAAATAAAGGAAATCCATTATAATATCCTGTGTAATCTAGTAACTTCCATTACAAATTATTAGCATTTACAAAAACATTTACAGAGTTACTTCGTATTATTATTGGCATTTCCTTGGAATCAATGGCATGCGCAGTGTAATAAACTAAAACTGTTTTACGAACTGTGTTTTCTAGCCAATATTATCTCGATTCGATCATGGTCGAGAGGGGTACATAACCAAAGCCGTAAGACATATTAGTTCTAAAATCCAGAGTTTTGTTGACGAATGAAGTATGTGTGGGGTATTTGGTATATCTGTGCTGTAAAGGCCGGACAGTACCTCAAAAAACATGGAAAGACTAATGGATCTGACGCATGGTCCGTTTTAGTATTAAGAGACTGTGCTGGGATTGCTATCCTCGGGAGCCGGTCTCGGCTGTAAGGGTAAACATGCACTAGCACGGCCAAGACCGAGATAACGACCAAGACCAAGACCAGTACTGGTCTGGAACAGCACGACCACAACCTCGACCAAGACCAAGACAGTTTTGTAATGTACTAAAAACAACAGTCAGTCTGAAAATGGATATCGAGGAAGTAACAGTGGCCATGTATGGGTACCGTAAATATGTAAAAGGTAAAAGAAAACACTGGATACAACCCTTGAGAGCAGAGAGGCTTTTAAAAGGGTACTTCGTTAGTTTTTATGCTAATTTACGTGAGCATGAAGAAGAGGTCTTTAACTACGTACGAATAAGTAATATACGTATAAGTTTGACGAACTGTTAGTGAAAATTGCGCCTCACATAAGTAGAACTGATACTGCCACGCGCTTGTGTATTGGAAATGAAAAAAACTACTAGTAACGTTAAGGTAAATTTAATAATTTATTGAATAATATTCTAAGTAACATAGTAAATGGATATAAACTTAGTACAAATGACAAACTAATTGTAAAAACTGAGTTTTTAAATTTATATATTTATGGTCATATCCACCATAAATAAGCTGTGTTTTTGCCCAAAAACTTGAAGGGTTTGTGAAGATCCCTCATGACAGTGGTACTAGTCCCTCCAGTTTTAAAATATGTAATCAAAAGTTAGAAAAATACTTTCTACTTATATAATTTACTCTTCTGTGCCGCTGTTGTACAAACATCGCTATTAAATAGGAATGTTATTTCTTCCCATTTTTCCTTCTTCATTATTCTTTGGCATAATTATCTAATGAAAAATCCCACATTACATTGCCATTTTACAATACTGTCTACTAAACTTGTTCACAAATCACAAACAACTCAATCGTACACACCAACCTCTCTCAACTACTCCTGGTCGCAGACTTGGCCGTAGGCAGAGCGCGTTGTTCTATAAAAGCTGATGGAAGCCTGGCCGCAACGTCAAACCGGTCTCGCGTTTGGTCTGTGCGACCACAGCGTATAGGTGTCGTCGTGTGTCTGTCTTGCGTCTGTCGAGTCTTGGTCTGACTAGTGCGCGTTGCTCCACATCATTTCACGTTGTCCTGGCCGCACGTTCTTGGTCGTGGTCTTGGATCTTGGTCTTGGCCGTGCTAGTGCGCGTTTACCCTAACTCTGCTCCTGGTGACGACGTTGAGGACCAGCAGCATTTTTTAATGTTTAACTCTTAACTATTAACAAGTAATAAAGTTTTTAATTATGGCAAGCATAGTTTTTTTAACCTTGTTTTATTTATTACTCAAATAACGTCAATCTGTACCCATGTATACATAAAACAAAACATACATATTTCATACATACATACATATATACATATATATTTCGTAAGCAAAATTTTAAGTTTCGTTTAAAGTGCTCACCAATTAGAAAAAATTATAGAAATCCATTAACGCATTTTATATTCTTTGCTAACTACAAACCTTTTGAGCTATTTCGGGAGTGGCACAATATTCAGAATGGGTATATATTAAGGTAATGACCATGTTCCGACAAGAACCCTTATTACAGTAACCATAAATAGGGGGTAACGAGCTCGTCTTTTAATTGAAAGAAGGGAAGGCTAGATTTTTACCAGCTTCTTCCATTCAAGGGAAACAGGGAATGGTATTGCCTCATGTAAAGGCCTGCCCAAACCTTTCACTAAAGTACCGCTACCTATCTAGCAATATATTAAACCTATGGATTAAACCTTTACCCCAATATCTCGACATTTGCGATTAGTGAGGTTCCTAAGCATCTGTGGAAACACCACACCAGATGTAAATGAACTTCTTGTTGTATGTAGAGTAGGTTCAACTGAAGTTTCACCAGCCAGAAATGAATTCCCCCGGCTAAGGGTAGTATTTAGATGTTTCCATAATTTTTTAATAATTTATTTTTTATACTATTACAAAGTCACCAAAAACGTATGGCTTACTTAACACCAAAAATAACTAATTCACAAAACAAATTAGTTTATTTTCACGTTCTAAACAATAAATTTCGTGCTTACTTATAAATTGAACTTCTTTTCAGTTCAGAAACCTTTATTTATGCAATATTATATTACATATATTTTATATTGTCAAGTGTATTGAGCAACCGTGATTAATGTTTGTAATTAATATATTAATTGTTCAATATTTAGGTCGTGTGTAGCGCATTATACGCACAAAACAAATCTTCTCCTGATTTATATCAATATTAAAATAAACTTATTTTACTTCCTTAAATTAAATTCTACATCGCCATTTATATAAATTTTGAACCAAACAATGAAAATAACATATTATAAATTGGGTGCATGGTCCCAAAACTACTGTAAAATGAAGTCTTAAATATAATATCAAACACATTTATAGTTCACTGTCTAATATATTCTAAATTTATAACATCATGCGATGGAAAAATTTTGAAGTGCCCAGTGAGGTACATCTTCGTTATTTCAACCCTCAATTCATAAAACTATTCAGTACCATGACTCTTCTTAGTACCATTGAAACTATTTTCTTGAAAAGCAGATTATAAATAATTGAATATGAAATTAGAGCATTCTTAATCCATCTCTTTTTTAAATTTCGTCATTGTATTAACTATAAATGAATTAATTAATTCAGTATGAGTTCTTCTCGCCGCGAGAAAGGTATTGGAAAAATCATCGATTTGCTTTTAGAACCATTTTACACGAAACGACTACGACAATGGCTAATCCATTGCCACAAGTTCGATTGAATTATTTTCCTACGCAAATGTTGAGTTTGCCTTCTTCCCACGATCAAGAATATATATATATATATATATATATATATATATATGTTAACAATAGTCTGTAACTATTAAATTAAGAACAAATACTATATTATTTTATTGTTTGTTTAAAACTTTACCATTAAATATAAAATTATTAAAATACAAACGTACAAAAGTATGTATCGAATTAAGAAATAAGGTACATTATGATGTAGTCTGGTATGTACACGTAACCACTATTAATACTAGTAAGGGCTAACAAGTTGCTTGTAAAATTCTATAATATAAGTTATACTGAACATTTTTCGTAATTCTCTAAAAAATATATTTTATAGAAGTAATACATTTGGCCATCAAAGCTTTTCTCTAAATATTTGTATTCATTCAAACAAATGTGCTAGAGCAAACTCTTTAAATACGAATTTTCAAAAAAATATTGTGAAAGGTGTACAAGATCCTTTACTTGGCCTGGATATGTTACTAAAAATCATTCAAATTACATAAAAACTGTTCTTTCTATGAGTAGGATTTGTAGATATACTCAACTTAGTAACTAAATAGAAAGTCATAACCCTTGTACCCGACATTATTTGTGTGACTCTCGCGTTACAGAATTACCATATTGTCAAGAGTGCCTACTGTGGGAGAAACACAGGATCCTTAAATCAATTCCAACCGTTTTTAACGACTTCTCTTGACCTTTCTTTACTATTATTATTATTTTACTTTTACCATTAATTGATAATAACATGAACGTGAAATAACATGGAGTTATACATGGTTTAGAACTTAATTTCCATGTGTATATATATATATATATATATATATATATATATATATACATATAAATATATATATATATAAATATATATATTTCGCATTCATGTCATTATCAATTAATGGTCAAAATAAAATAATAACATATCTATAAATAATACATTTATTTGGACCAGAATACCATGTGTTAGATAATAAATTCCTTTTTTCAGTATTCTAAAAGTGCGAGGTCTTAAAATAGTGTTGCAAATTATTATGATTAAAATTGTTTAATTATAAAAAATTAAATATCTAATGAATGTTGTCTTAAGCATATTAAAAGATCATTTATTCTTAAAACTATTTTTTTATTTAAAACCTATTAAGTCTAAGTGTATACTAACAAAAGGAGCACTGGAATTTAGAGACATATTGTGTTAATTTTGAAATATTATTATTTATTAAGAAGATAAATTCTCATTCACAGAAATACGAGTAGTATACGCATTAATAAACCATGTACTAATATAAATCTCCACAAAAAACCGATACGGTTTATTATATTTTAAATGCAATAATCTCAACAAATTTGAAGCTAAAGAGATGTTCACGGTCTTTTAAGGAATGTGAGAAGTCAATCAAACGAACTTACATTTGGCAAACCAATCAAACTTGTTTCAATGTTTGGCTTCACTTGATTGTATTGTCACAGGGAAACTTCTGGCGTTGTTCTCGATTTCAACAACAACACCCACTAAACGAGGTAACTCTCAATACCTTTGAGAACAAAGAACTGAAAGTTAGCCGTAGTGTTCTGCCCAGATTACAAGAATGTTTGTTGTATTCGAGCTATAATAATAATCTAGTGATAACACTTGACAGCAAATAATATCATCATAATGTCAATTATTGTTGTATAAAATATAGTAGATTTTAGAAACGTAATTCAGAATGTTGTTTCTAAGACTACTGGATAAATTGTAGAAAATGTACGGAAGAATGTTTTTTGAATCATTTTCATAATTAGGTCTGTACACAAATGTTCTATTGTTTCTCAAAAGCATAATAATACATTTTTTACATAAATCAGGTTCTAAAATATAAAATGTAATCAGTTTTAAAAGGATTTTTACAAATTTATTTATTCATATACATAACATTTACACTTATCACCAACTTCTGTGGTCAGAACGATTTATATAACGATTATATTATACTAGACATGTATATTTAAATGTAAGATATTTGGCATAACTTAAGTTTAGTTTTGGAAAAAATAATTTTTACGACAATCCAATATAACTATTCAGTGTTTCAAATCAACCTGAAGAAACCCCATTTATATACGAATTCGTTCTGAGATTTTCTCGTTGCTATCATAGTTACCTATCAGACCAATGGAAATCTTGTCACGACGCTCAGGTGAAACTCACCATCATAAAACTCGATGATGCGTAAACAGAAATGAAGTTTCATGCAGACTTTAATTTCGCAAACCTCAGCATACAGCGTGTTTATTCAATCTATTATTATCTATATATTAATAATGGTTCCCGTTATGTAAATTACATAAAAACAATACCATGACATTGTTTACTAAACTATTTTCGATATAATACTTGTAATTGCTGGTTTATGAACTATTGTTTATTATATTTTTTATCCAACCTATATTTGTATTAGAGATTTAAATTTTATAGTGAGAGATATAAAAGTAAAATGAGTTAAGTTTTCTAAGTTTGATATTACATAAGTGCATGTTGACTCATTCAATGTATAAGAGGAACGGAATAGTAAAATAAAATAAATGAATTTATTAATTATTTCTATTGAGAATAAACAGAAAATTTACGTCTCGTAGTGATAAATCCTAAATTCTTACATAATGACGCCTGTGACCTCTCGGACCCAAAGAATTCAATATTTTTAATCTTCATGGAAAACGTATATTATACACGCATAAAGTATTCTGAACTTTGCATCCGATGATAGATCTGCTTGTATACTCGACTAGAAGTTTTGTATTTGAACTTTGGTGATTCAAACCCGGCTACATTGCACGGCCAGAAAGACTTTTGTTTGAATATCACGTAAAACTATCAGTTTTGTATTAACTATGATCCCCTCTCTATCTTTAATGATAGCTTTATTCAGATCAAACCTGTTGGTTCAATTTTAAGTTTTTAGATTTATTAGTGAATTTAGTTGTCCAAATTATAGTCAGCATCAGGTTTAAACATAAAGTATTAGCAAATAGGGTTTATATAAAATATCCAGATGCATTTTGAGCAGTTATCCCTTCTTAGCAAGAAAAATAAATAGCAAAATGTATTGCTAAACCTTAATCTCGAGTATAGCTGGAAAATTTGTCAAATGTTTTCTGTAACATATTTTCTAATATCAGAGACAGGTTTATATTAAGAGAAAGATTAGAAACATTTCAAGGAATACAATGAGGTTTTTTAAACCTTTTAGTATTGTTTTACATAATCCAAATATAACTACCACTAGCATCCTCTTGATTGATAAAGACAAAATTCAAAGAATTGGCGAAATCTCTGTTCAAAATGTAGTGTCATAAAATATGAATTGTATAGTGCTTCATCGGTATTATAGTGTAGATAGCAAATAAAAAGTTAATATCAACTTCTACTCTAGATTAGACCAAATTTTAAACAACTAATGCATCGGAAATATTATTTAACACTGTTATAAAACAAAACCTAATGTACAAAGCTGTGATTGTTTTCATATACGGTACTCCAAACTAAAGTGCTTCTTTAACAGTGTGATATAGACTTTTAACAGTGGTTTAAGGTGAAGCAGAGAAATGAACACCAACATACCTCATTGATCAAATTTCTCCACACTACAGTCCTAATAAGAACAATATTGCATAACGCAAAACCTTAAAAAGATTAAAGAGGATATTAGAAGCATGTAAGATTTCGTCCTAGGCCATAACAGGTTTTTCAGTTCTACGTATGCATATGTATGTTTTTCATCGGGGGAAAAGGCAACCTTAAGTTTGGAGCTGAAAATAACTTAGACCGAAAGTAGATTACAAAAGCAGGAAGTAGTTGCTTTTTGACCGAAGAAGGTTTTCGAAAGCTATATAAGTATATGGTTTTATGATCGGGGTCAATAAGGAAAATTTAAGTGATACCAATCCGTGGTACAGTAAGTGATATTATACGTCGGCAATAGACACCTTTTAACCGAAGTAGCCCTCCAAGACCTACGTATGTACATATGTTTTCTTCGTCAGGACAAGAAGCTTAACACTACTATCACACTGGAAATATCTTAAACCAAGATTTCATGGCAGGTGCTAGATGTGAAATCTTGTTGACCAAAGTAGGTTTCTCTACGGGTTCGCAATTTCGATCAGGGCCTCAGCTCTGGTGTTGGAAATACCAATTATTCTAACCGGAAATGCACAAAAGCAAAACATAATATAAACCGATTTATACTCTTACAACATGAAAACTGAAATAATATGTACCTCATGTAACATACTGTATCATATAACATCATACCTGTACATTCAATAAGTAACATTAGGAAAAATATTAATAAAAAGTTCAATTAAAACAATAAATCACAGAAAACCTTTACGTTATAGGGTCGTAATTTAGCTCTGTTCTATATTTTTATCAGCATCTAACTTTCTTTTGAAAAAAAAAAAAAAAAAAAACTCTATTATGAATAATATTTGAACTTCTAGCAAAGATTTATGAAAACCAATGAGAACCAAATTTGTCAAGACAGAAAAAAATAGCATGTAAAATGTTTTTAATTATATTATTTTTTTATTAACGGATTACAAATAACGGAATAAAATCGTGTTTACTACATTTATGCAGTCTAATTCAGTCAAGAGCAAATCAGTAGTTTTTTTCGAACAAGTTTAAGTACAAAAACTGTTGCATAGAAGTAAAAGTTGTAGGTTATGAAATTTCAGTTTGCATTGTTAAAATTTTGTGTAGGAAGTACTGACTTAAATAAAAGGCCGATATGAGTTTTTTAAGTAATACGTATTAGTACAGAAGCAAAATATTAGTGCGATAATAATTTATAATTTTTTTCAATTGTAACAAATTTTGTATAAAAGCTATTGTTCTAAAAGTTCAACATGCATTTTAAGTTAATATAATAATGTGCAAAAATAACATCTATTTGAGAGTAATTTATGTAAACATCAAATACGATTCATATTAAGTCAGATAGTCATATCTTTTATACAAATCAGACACGTAAATATAAAATATTTGGTGTATACGAATTTAAAATAACAGTACACACTCATCCAAATATTTAGGCATTATTTAATTACAAAGATATTTGTCACTGCTAAGAATATTTGAAATTAATTACAGGCAATATTTGAAAAACCTTATAATTCTGTTTCGGAAGTACGAGTATTTATCTTTTGTAACAAGTAATTCTAATATCCTCAGACAATTAATTACAACGCAACTTTCCTGCATGGGTTCATGTATTAAAACCACTATTTATTTAAGTATATTTTCATTATTTTATTGTTGTGTTATTGAAAGCCTATAGAATAGTGAATAATTTGAGGAAATTCTTACATTATGTATGATGCTTACATTTGTATGTATTCTAGAATATATACAAATACTACAAAATTTGTAATTATTAACATGTTACGTAATGTACAGAAATTTGTAAGAAACCCTCTGCAAATTTAAACTTCGAAATATAGTATGATTACATGAATTTACAACAATAAGGCAAATAAAAAACATTTAATCCAAGGATTTAGTTACTCTAACTTAGTATAAGTTAAAAAGTTAATAGTCGTTTACTAACAACTATTATAATACGACAAATTAAAATAAGCTGTGATGGAAAAATAACTTTTCCCCATGGTTTCCAACCGTTCAGTGGTAAAAGAAAGCAGTGCAACACCTAATGGATCTCTGAACGATGGCAATTGTCTCGAATATCCAGTTTCCCTAATAATGTTTGCATTGAAAATAAATCTTATACATAGAATGGAGAAATTAGATAGGTAGGCCCTTGATACAATTTAGGCGAAAAACGATTGCATTAAAATAAAGTGTTATCGGTTTGTGTACACAAAACCTAAATATTTACATAGCATACACACGAAATATCACAACATCCGTACATATATCTCTCTCTCTCTCTCTCTCTCTCTCTCTCTCTCTCTCTCTCTCTCTCTCAGCGCTCCGATTTTGAGGTTATACATTGTTGTTATACCGGTTGTGGGTGATAATTATAAGTACTTTTTGCAATTAACAGAAAGTGAATGAATAATTAGTACAGTGAACATTATTATTCATCATGCAGTGTAATCGTTGTTTAAAAGATATAGGTCATGAGGAGAAATACTTGAAATGTGTTCAATGTGAGTATTGCTTTCATGTTTCTTGTTTAAATGAAGTTACTGATGAGGACTACAAGTTTATTATTACATGTAAAAATTTATGGGAATGTTCTAAATGTTTTAAAACTAAATCTGTTCGTAATCATGAAACACCAGTCACTCCAATTATGGAAAAAAATAAACCTATCTATTCCACTGGTAATTCTGATTCGGAAGCCACAAATTCGGAAGGTGGAACGAAACGAAAAGATATTTGCCGTAAATGTAGAAAGGGTTTCTCACATAATTCACACAGAGCGAGGTGTGTAAAGTGTAACTTTTCTTATCATTTTAAGTGTTCAATAAATAAAATCGAATATGACAAGTTTCAAAATAAATGGGTGTGTGAAAACTGTGTACAGAGACAGGATATTCATGAGATAGAAATGTCGCATACACAAACAGAACAGGCAGGAGTAACTTTGCTAGAGGTCTAACAGAAATTAAAACGTTCAGATTGGAAGTGGCTAAAAGTAATAAACATTTTACTGACAACTTAAACAGTTGCTCTGAGTGGGTGCAGGAAAACTCTGAAAGAATTAAGTCATTAAGTCAATAGACATGAATTTAAGCAACATTACAAAGGAAATTGAAATTATACGTCAGGAAAATTGTACCTTAAAAAGAACAATGAGCAGCTGACTAAAAAAGTAGTTGAGTTGGAACAGTCATTAAGGGACAATATTGTGGAAATATATGATGTACCGTACAACAAAGACGAGGACATAATAACAATTGTAAGTAATATTTCTAAGGTAATTGGATTCGATTTTGGATCTGAAATGATTGACAATTGTTATAGAATAAAAGGTTCTGCAGTGGGCCCCGCTAAACCAGGAACTATTGTTGTAAAATTCCTGAGAAAACTGGATAAGGAGCGGTTTATTTTGATGCGGCGGAAGAAGCGGAATGTAAATACTCGTGACCTTGGGTTCATGGGAGGGAAGGCCTCACCTGTGTACATAAATGAAAGTCTGACTCAAGATAAGCGCAAGCTGTTGAATGCTGCTAGAATAGTCCAACGAGAAAAACAATATACATTTATTTGGGTGAAAAATGGACGTATTTTTCTTCGGAAAAATCAAGGAGATAGGGTGGTAGTCGTCGACAGTTTGGATGACGTAGAAAATTAGCGTGATGTCATATCTGGTTTCAGGGTGTTAATTTTTATGTGTGTAGTGTTAAAATGAGTGTTAATATATTTTTGTTTGTTTATCTAATGTATTATTTCGGGTTACGTTTATTATGTAAAGTGATTTTAGTAATAGGATGTAAAACTATCATTTGTTGTATCAATGACAAGTAGTTTAGAATTTGATCAAGAGCCTTTGTCTTGAAGTAATTAAAAGATATTTTTAATAGTAAAACAAAGTTTCTAAAGTTAGTTCATGTAAACGTTGAAAGTATTATCGCTCATAGAGATTCTTTTTTAAGTACCTTTAATGATAAACTGTTTTATGTTATAGCAGTATCGGAGACTTTCTTAAAACCAAATATTCCATCTGTGTCTTATTTGATGGATGACTACACATTAATACGTCATGATAGGGAGGATAAGGAAGGAGGAGGTGTAGCTGTTTATGTAAAAAACCATATTAGTTATAAAGTTGTCGCCTCATCTGAGAAAAAATATAGTAAGAAACCTGAGTTTATACTAATTGAATTGTGTTGTAATTGGAGGTTGTTATTGTGTGTTATGTACCGGCCACCTAAAGCAGGTTATATGTGTGAATTTTATCAATTAGTATGAAATTTGTTACCCTCTCATGATAATGTTATTTTGATAGGAGATTTCAGTATTGATTTGAAGACTGATAGATCTTTTTCAGAAGAGAACCAATGTTAAACGTTGTAAATAATTTAAGTTTGTATATTTTGCCATTGGATTCGACTTATCATAGACCTGATACTGATTCTTTATTAGACTTGATAATAACAAATAATTAATCTAGAATAATGAAGTTTGGTCAGTTACATGTATCTGGAATGTCTTATCACGATGTCATACATGTTGAGATAAATTTAAAGAACAAACTGTTAGCTAGTAAGAGTAGTATTGTTATAAGAGATTTTAAAAATGTAAATTTGGAACAGTTGAGTGGAATGATGTTTTACGAATGAATTCATAGATGATAAACTACTATATATGGAAAATAATCTCAATAACCTATTTAATAAACATATATGTGTTAGAAATGTGTCAAATAAAAGGAATCCTAGCCCATGGTTAAATGATAGAATAAATATTTGATGAAAGAAAGGAATGTAATTTATGAAAGACATGTACAAACTAAAGATTATCAAATATGGGAAAATTATAAAATTATTAGAAATAGAGTAAATACTGTAATCAGAGACGCTAGAAATCAATATTTTTCAAGTGTGTTGGGGCCAGATAAGAGTAGTAAAAAAGTATGGGGTCCCTTAAAAAACTTTGGAAGTAGCAAAGAACCAAAAAACACAAAGCTTTAATGGATATATCATCTAATGCCGTTGGTGATGATGGTATTCAAGTAAGGTTTATAAATTAATTTTTGAAGAGATAAAACTTGTATTGTGTCATGTTTTTAATTATTCATTCGAGAAATGTGTATATCCTAGTCAGTGGAAATATTCCTTAGTCCTACTACTTCTTAAAATAAAAAATCCAGTAGAGTGTAAGCATTATAGACCAATAAACTTATTATGTGTTTTAGGTAAAGTATTAGATAAGTTAGTGTATCAACAAGTATATAAGTTTTTAAATGATAACAATATTTTATATAAATATCAGTCTGGATATAGAGTTTCATTTAGCACTCAAACAGCTTTGATTAGAGTAACCGATGACATAAGAAGAGCAATGGATCAAAGGCAATTGACTGTGTTAATGTTACTTGATTTTTCTAGAGCCTTTGATACTGTAAATCATGAACTTTTACTGTCAATATTAGAGTCATATAATTTTAGTTTTGGTGCAATAAAGTGGTTTGGTGCTTATCTTTGTGACAGATACCAAAGGGTCAAAACAGCTGAAGGCAATTTTTCGGATTGGAAATTGAATAGTGTCGGTGTACCCCAAGAGTCTACTTTATCAGCAATGTTGTTTTCCATTTTATATTAATAGAATAGGAGATTCGGTAGTGTTAAGTAAAACCATGTTGTACGCTGATGATATGCAGCTTTATATTCATAGTAATTGTGACAATATTAATAATGCTGTTGAATTAATTAACGAAGATTTAAAAGTTTTGTATAGATGGTGTATGAATCATGGTTTACATCTTAATGTATCAAAATGTAAACCAATAATTATTGGATATTCACGAATTTTAAATAACATTGATTGTAATAATATAGTGTCAGTAAAAATCAATGAGGAATCATTAAATCATGAGAAATGTGTTGTTAATTTAGGTTTAAGATTAAGTAATAATTTTAAGTGGTCTGAGCAAGTTAACTATATAATTAAAAAGGTTTTCCAATGTATATATCACTTAAAAAAATGTGTTTCAAGCCGTCAATTGAAATAAAAAAGCGGTTGATTTCTACGTTGGTTTTTCCATTTATACATTATGTTTGTGCAGCCATGTGTGATTTAAAGAATAATGAAATAAACGAACTTCAAAGAGCACAAAATGCGTGCATACGGTATATTTTTAATTTAAAAATAGATGAACACGTCACACCATTTTATAAATTGTTAGGATGGTTAAAAATCAATGAAAGGTTAGAATACAGTGTCTTGTCTTTAATGTATAAACTTTTAGTAAAAAGAAAACCTGAATACCTGTTTGAAAAATATATTATATAACCATGCAAAATGTACATTCTAGGCAGACTAGACTGGGAAATACTACTTTACAATATCCTATATATAGAACTGTGTTTTATACGAATTCATTTCATGTTAAGTCTATTAGATTAATGAATAACCTTGATAATGAGATTAAACAAGCCTCTAGTGAAGCTATCTTTCACAAAAGACTTAAACAAAAATCTTTATTAAGGTATAACTAAAACAGGCTGAACCAAGATCTTATTGTGTTATAATAGTTAATAATACATAATTTATATATGAATCATTAATTTAAATCATTAATATATAAAATATTATTCTTTAATTACTATATTGTAAGATTTTTGTTGTGTTGGAGTTATTAGTTTTTTGTGTGTGGAGTTTTGTGTTTTTGTTTCAACTCTGTTAGCCTTAGCCACAACTCAATTTGTAAATGAGTTGTAAATTTTATGCCTGTCCTGATGGAAGATCGGAACAATGGACCGAATCTGGTCAGGGGAAATAAAGAAATTGTCATATTCTCTCTCTCTCTCTCTCTCACTCTCTCTCTCTCTCTCTCTCTCTCACTCTCTCTCTCTCTCTCCCCCTCTCTCTCTCCCTCTCTCTCTCTCTCTCTCGCTCTGTCTCTCACTCTCTCTCTCTCTCTCCTCTAGCCAGAATGACGTATCATAATTCTAACCCACTGACGATAGCTTAGTGAATATTTATATTTTTTATCTGTAAATCAAATACGTCAATCTGAAAGCCATATAATCTTTTAAATTACAACGAGTCGTAGTTAACTGTAAATTGAAAGCTAAGCCATCTGATATGACCTACGTTATCGGATTCATAATAATTACCTGAAGAACATGTATAGTTATATATTAAACGGTAAAATTAACATTGGCACTTTCAAAGTCATACATGGGATGTATTTTAAATCGAAAAAAGGCTATTGCAAGAGCATATAATTAATTAGCGTAATGTATAGTTTAAGATAATAAACTTTCTGTACATAATCAAGAAATCCTTTAATAATATAGAAGATAACAACCAAGTATACAGTTTGTAGTCATCTGTACACTGATCATGAGTGATCATACGAGAACGCTGATAATGACACTTTGATGGAGACTGACTGTGGCGGTCAGCTCACCACAGGTAATATACAAGGTAGACCACATCACCTAGGTCACAGATTGTACCGGTATATAACAAGTGAGGATAACAACCGAATGTATACAGTTTGCAGTCATCTGTACACTGATCATGAGTGATCATACGAGAACGCTGATAATGACACTTTGATGGAGACTGACTGTGGCGGTCAGCTCACCACAGGTAATATACAAGGTAGACCACATCACCTAGGTCACAGATTGTACCGGTATATAACAAGTGAGGATAACAACCGAATGTATACAGTTTGTAGTCATCTGTACACTGATCATGAGTGATCATACGAGAACGCTGATAATGACACTTTGATGGAGACTGACTGTGGCGGTCAGCTCACCACAAGTAATATACAAGGTAGACCACACCACCTAGGCCACAAATTGTACCGGTATATAACAAGTGAGGATACGTTTAACATACCGCTACTCCCTATTTTGGTATTAAACATTTCGAAAACCTATATTTAACCACCCAAAAATCTGTAAGGAATAATTTTGAGAGGAGGTGGTTGTTTTTGGGAAATTTTTAAATGTTAAGTTTATTAATTTTACACCTAGTTTTATAGGTCACTTGACACAGATAATTATATTTTTTCCATTTATATTGCTGTAATTGTACAGAGGTGAATAATCTAAAAACAGCTTCAACAGGGTTTCTTTTTTATAACATTTTTTACGTTAACGATTAAAATTATTAAATACAACCGTATGGTTTGCATAACACCAAATTAAAGGTAGTAATAAACAAATCCTTTTTGTATTCAACCGTTTTATCTCAAGCGGTTCTGTAGGGAAAAATTATAATTTCAATTGGATTATTGCAATTTATTTTCAAATAATCAACACTCTCGAGACAATGTTTTTATAAAGTTCGTAAAATCTTTGCAGGTCCTGCAACTCTTATGACTCTCTAACGCAAAGTTTACTAGTCCAGTTTCAATGCCGATCCATGAGGATGCAAGGCAATTTGCCTTATTCTCGTGTTCTTATGTATTTAGCTACTCTGGAATTTAACCGTCAAAGTTTTTCAGATGATAAGGTTTGCATTGTTCTTCCGTTAAGCGATAGCAATAATGTCGGTTTTGTCATTGCTATAAAACTGATGTACTAATTTCGAAACTACCAATTTAGTAACGAACAAGCGAATGGCAGTTAATAACCATTATATATTTAAGAAACATTCTTGACCATTATTTAAGAACGCTTACAACAGTTTTACTACTCCGTTTCTGATCTTACGTATCGTATAAATACAGTAATTTTTTCGTTTGCATTTTCTTTATTTCAATTCTAAAATGGCTTATACCAGTGCGGAGGTGTTTGATATGTTGATTGTTTTGGGAAATTAAAACTTTACTCCATCAGCAGTTGCATCATACGCTCTATGATTTTTTGAAAAATATAATTGCCTACATATGTATTTCGCAGCTTAGCTAATCGTGTTCTATAAACTGGAAGTGTGCATTGTGATCACAAACAATGTAAAAAGATAACGAGGTCTGTTAGGAGCTAAAAATCTGCTGATGTTTCAGCGGCTTCTCTACAAAACTCACAGGTCACAAGCCGAAGAATAGTCTGAGTACTCAACTCAGACTATTCAACCTATTAACTGTCTGACTCACAAACGACCTTGAGGAAAACAAAATTCACCCCGTTTACCGGCCTTAGAGAATGAATAAAGACCCTATCTTCCTCAATGGCACTATCTGGTGTGACGAAGCGACATTTAGAAGTAACGGTCAAGTGAATCGTCATAACATGCGTAATTGAACCTTCCAGAATTCTCGCTGAATGTGGGAAGTAGACAATCAAAGGTATTGGACGCTAAACACTACGCTAGGTATTGGTGTGGCATAATTGGAAACGGAATAATTGGCTCCAAGTTTTTCGAAGGAAATTTAATTGGAAAGGTATACAAATACGAATATTTCGTTAACAGCGTATTTCATAACCTATTGATGGGTCTTCCGAACAAAGTAAGAAAAATTAAATAACTTTAGCAAGATGGAACCCCTCCTAATTATACTATTACTGTTCGTAATACACTTGAAGAACAGTTTCCTCATAAGTAGAATGGCCGGGCTGCACCATTGGTTATCCCGTTCGTTCTCCTTATCTGATGTATTTGGACTACTTACTACCTTTGGGAGGAGGTTGGTTTATGCTACAAGACCAACTACTTGAGAGGGTAGGGTAAAAAGAATAAGAAAAGCAGTAGCTTCTATTTCTTTAGAAGAAATTTAGTGTTCAGTTTACAGTTTCAGAAGGCAGGTGGAGCTTTACATCGAACGTGGGAAACAGTTTAACTACCTGTAAAGTTTCGGTGGGCTAGATGAAGGACTTTTCAAAGTAATCGAATGTTCAACTGTCCTATAATAATAAATGTCCAGTTTATTGCCTAAATAAAATGCATTACATACTTTTAAACTGTTATTCTTGCCTACACAACAGATAAAGCCAGAGTTTAATTACGAAAGTTTCGATTTATTATTAGCGTTACTTTGGTAAAATTCGAACCATAATATAGTTTTATTTAATAGTTATAAATGATAAGCATGTTTAAAATTTCAAATATAAAAATGTAGTGGAATTTAATTTTCTTAGTTACTTTTTGATATTTAGGTCCTCGAACATTTTGGGTAACATTTGGATTTTCATAAGTTTTAAATTAAGTAGCAATGAAAAAAAAAACGTTAAAAATGTTATTTATTTTATTATGCCCTGTACATTTGAAGTAACGTAAATTAAAATATTTGTTTCAAATGATATGTGTCGAAAGACCTTTAATACAATATGCTCCAAATTTACATTCCAGTTTATTTGAGAATTCACTAGAAATGCCGTCGTCTGAATGCCAAACTTTGGTGTTACCATTACCTCTAACGTATAACGAGAGGTCAACACGTATTGATACAACACCTGTTTTTATGGCTAGATAGCTAGAAGAGGAGCTATCAAGTGACCTACAAACTCATTTATTCTATCAAACTTAAGTAACTTTTTAAAGGACGACATTGAAGAAAACTTTTGTAAACCATAAAGTAAGTACGTTATTATTAGGAAACCATCCCAAACTTAATGCTTCAAAGTGTTCTACTCGTATAACCAGCTGAAAATCTGAGAGCTGCTGCACATAAAAAGTTATTGACGGAGATAACAATTAAAAATAACAATTGTAAAAGAGAATCTAATCGGAAAAGGTAAATTGTGAGGAGTCTGTGTCATATATTACAAAGCTATTGTATGACAAGTAAATATCTTTGGCCAACGGTGTAGACCCAAAATCATTCATCTGATTGATAGACATTGTATGATATCACCTGAATTACATCAAGTGTGATCGAAGCTCCTGGGACAAAATATTGTGTTGTGTTGTAGTGAATAAATGTCGTTACCAATTGATATATTCTTGGAAGGCAGTTTAATCTTAGCGTCCGTCCCTGATGTGTTTTTCTCCCGAGCCATTCTTTGGTATAAATCGCGCATGAGTCAATCTCAGAGAGAGTTGCTCATTTCGCGGCTGAGCACATGGCGCTGTTACCCTCCCCTTCTTTACTCTGTTGTTAACCATTATGATAATACAATTTCCCCTCATACCATATTAAGTGTGGTTTGTGTAATTTCCCATTCAATTAGGCAGTGACTCTGGTATATGTCACATGTGTTTTGACTCCACCTTGTGTATTCACCTACAAACAAATTGTCAACCCTGTGAATTTCATTTTGGGGCATCATTGAGGAGTTATATTTGCGACATGTCTTTGTGACCACTTTCGAGAGTCTGGCATAACATTATAATTATTTAAATCCTTTTTCTATATGTACGCCTTCCCCTCTCCGTTCGAATAAGTAATATTCATTGTTGTAGATAACAAGGATAATTGTGAATTTATCCATACACACATCATTCACTATCTTTCAAGCTCGAATTTAAGTCTCTACAGTACTTCATTCAAATTTAAATAAATAAAATTTTTTCAATTTTCTAAATACCATTATTGCCAGAAACATTAAATACCCAAATACTCATAAAATATGAAGGTATTACCACGAAATAAATTAATAGAAATACCTATACGCTCTGTAGAGTAGAGTAAAATATATACAATCACTATAATCTCACTCTCTTTGATGTACTTGACGTTATACAGATACTCAAAATGTAATTACTGAGGAAAACTGTTAAAGTTTGCAGAGGCGCTAAGGTTTGATTGTCTCCCGTCATAACCTAATAGCTTATCCTAAGGAAACTAATCGCGCATTCACTTTAAACAGATCCTTTGTCAAAGTAAGCTATAGTAAACCAACAATACGCCATTTACCAGGTAATTATCTGAGAACAAAGCAAGCATGACTACCGTTAATTACATGTCAGAATGTAACAGATCACTAAATTGATAACGTTCAACACCGTGCAAAGGAACGTTAAAATAACTTATAGGTAAATACGTAAATGTAATTGGATAGTAAAAAAACTTCATTAGAAAAATTTTATTAAAACCTTTCTTTAACGTAAGAAATATAAAATAATTTTTCCAGTTAAACTTTAGTTACTTTTTAACGTTTTGATTAAGAAACATTAAGTGTTTGTTTGAAAGTGAAACAAAAACTCGGTTTTGATTGTTTTTAATTGGTAAAACACAAAATTCCGGATTACAGTTTGTAGTACAACTCAGTTACATATTGGTATTTAAATAAACTCTTTACATAGGAACACATATATGATAAGTAATTTTTTGTCAGTCATAAGGACGATAATTTTGATGTTCAGAAAGTGAATTCGACTTTTGGAGGTAATCCAAGAAGGATAGTCTAGAAAAGAATACCATTTCATATGTTTTATTACACACTAAAAGACTTTATTACAAACTAAATGGTATTTGTATATATTTCAAATTAAATCAAATTTACAGAAGACTGGTACCAGAGGAATTCGTGCGGCGCAGTCTTGAGAAGCATCCAGAGGTATCCGAAGACTCTTTCCTTGATTATAATTTGTTGATTTTATTTAGTACCGATTCCAGACGGCGATATGGACATGATATGTAAAAATAGCAAATTTGGAACTTTTTAAAACATAAAAGATTGGCTTTGATATTGAGAACACAATGTCTAGTTTTAGTTGCACCATAAACAGCCACGAGCTGAACGGACAAGATCCGAAGGTAGATTTCGTATTGACAACGAATGTTCTAACTTATCTTCCTTCCAAACTGATGTCTTGGACATCTATTTATCAGATCTCTACAATTCATATAATAAGCAAAAATATTGAACGTAAAACTATTAGTTGTAGTTCTTCGAAGCAAAACATATTAAAAATAAGAAATTTGTTGAGGAACGCTAGGAAAGCTTCAATAGTACATAAATATCTACCGGAGGTTTTGAAAATTTCATATAAAGAATTATCTTTGATTGTATGAAATCTTTTGATTTTTTTTACTAAAACAGCGCCTAATATTAAAAGACTTAACTATATCAAACCAATTATTAAATTCAAAGATTTTCACAACAGACTACAAGATGCGTTGTTTTACAAAGATCTAATATTCTTTTAAAATAATACTACAAAAAAATTTTTAATTCAAATACTCTGAACTTTTAAAATTTAAAAAAGCAAAGGATAAGAGAATAAGTGATACAAACACCATTAGAGCTACTTGGAAACTGGTTAACTGCTGTATACCTTCACGTGTTCTTCGTTTGCAGGTCGAGTGCTTTTTGAATCACAAGCCCTACATCCCCGAATTTATGAGAGGTTTGAACCCTTAATATCATTCTTTGCATTCTACTTGGTAGTGTTTTATACCTAATTGATTTAAATTTAAAACCCTCTTGTTATCTACTCTTTGTATTCTTCAATGAATTCACAATAAAAGTCCAAACTAGATACGGGTATTTGCAATAGGCTTTTTTTCCACTATCAAGTTATTTAATATAAGTTTATGATAAATCTTCTTTCGGATTATTCTTCTGGTATTTTTCTGCTGTAAGTGCGTGTCCTAGAAAAACAGCTAAAAACTGCCTCCTCCTCTAAGTACTGTTGCATGTTTAAATTTCCATTACCTCCACGTTCCATGCTGCTAGAGTACAGTATACCAGGGTCCTCGTATTTTGGATTCATGATGGCATCATTTTAGCTGTGGAGGTTTTAGCTATGCTTATGTCACTGGAAGGACTTGAAACATCCTGGTTTTGTTGCTATATATTTGTATATAATAGCCTCCTGCTCAGAAGCTTCCGGCGAGGAGCTTCCCAATGATGGTGGGAAAGATCGTAAATTACCAGTTAATTCCGGTAATTTGTTAACATCATAGAGTTCGTTGTTAAATTTAATACACTTACGGTTCCTTCATAAATTAACAGACATAAAATACATGGCAGTTTAGCAATAAACAACTTAATGTCTCCATTGGAGCATTCCTTTATCTCCAACCAGCATAAGAGACGTGAGACACACAGATCCAGGAAAACCTCTTCAGGGCTTGAAGAAGTCGGCAAGCCTAATACAATTAACACACTTGGGTTACACTACTGCTAATTTCAATAAGTGGCTCCAACAAGCTTTAGAGTCATACCATTTTAATGAATGTAACTGTATTTAAAGGAGTGGCATCAATTCTATTAGAGGGCAAGAAATCTACAATAGTAACATTTACTATCTGTAACTATAGCAGTCATTAGCCATCATATGTGATATATTTTGTATTAAACCATTATTAATTTTAGTGACAGTAAATTTTTTTTACAAAGGATAGATCGTTCCTAATTAATTTGATGGCTGTACATTTTCTTACGATTTTATTTTAAAGCTGCCTACTGTCTCGAAATATGTTAATACTTCAAATTACTGTTACAAGTAACAAGTAAAATAAACTAATAAATCCATTTCTATAGAATGGTAAAGGGACCATTGAACATTAATTAAATATAAATTTAAAACATATATAAATATGTATTTAATTGAATAAGACACTCAAAAAGGATCCCATGTATCGAATGTATCACTGGAGATTGTTTTGAAACAAGTATTTTGAAAACGTGATTTAAGGTAACATTTGATTCTTTCAATATCCGTCATAATAATAGCTATGAAAAAACACAAATCTCCAAAGTCTTGAAGAAAATTCCAAATATGATACTCATGTAAATCAAATTATGTCTCTTGGAAAAGATACTCGATATTAAATTGTTTGGTCAGGGAAAGTGATATCCAGGCATTACAAAGCAAAGGTTGTGTAAAAAGCTCATTTAATCAATGTAACACAGTTTTTAATAAACTCTTTGATCACTGACGCTTGATGTTTTTTACCGATGAAAACTTTGTGTGTATATTCAAAACCCCTGATAGTGAAACACCTGATTACCACATAGCATAACCTATTTGGGCCGAGTAATGAATGGCTTTGTGACATTTTTAAGCAAAACACAATCCCACTAATTTAATAATGACAATTCTACAATATCATTACTTAGAGTGATTACACGTGCTTTTAATGTCAGTTATAAATTATCTACATTAGTAAAAAATAACTTAAAATTTTATATTTAATATACTCATTATCTACGTACTATATTTTTAATGGTTAATGATTGGATTGGTTACCGTATAATGGAGAAAGCGTGCACTGCTAATGAATGTATACTGTTTGTATTATTATAATTATTTTATACGTAACACAGAGGAAGAGGCTATGTCTAATTGTAACTGTAGACCATTTAGTTTTTTTTCAGACTAATTAACACTATGTAACTAATAAGGCTGTCTGGTATGTAGAATAGTACCAATTAGAATTAAAAATACGTTGTTGCCCATTACAGGGTGTGGTACCAATTTGAGTTTAAAATATTTTGGACCAGTAAGCTTCTTTTCGAACGGAAAGATTTACTGCGGTTTTCGGGTGAACAAATGCTAAGGATATTTTCCTTGAGTATCAATAAACGATGATTTCCTCTTCAATTTGTCGTTCAGGATACTGCATTTATCTTTATTTAGATGAAACAGAGACCTTACTCTTGTAAATATTTTATAGCAGCTCTTGGAATGGTTTTTACGAATATTACTTCAAAATGCAAATTTATTTTTACTTCCCGTGTTCCGGTAAACATTAAGGGACAATGTCGGGTTTGGACCGAAGAGAAACCTACGTGTGCAGATTTTATTTTAGTGTTAAGTTAGGATAACGTTAAGGTTGTCAATTCCATTATAACGCCAGCCACGTACTAGCCAAACTAGAGCGAATAACAGAATAATATTAAACAAATAAAATGTAAGTTTAAGTATTTTCCTGATCATCTCTGAAACCATAATCATAATAATTATACTACTGAACAGAAGCAAGCAATAGCTATTACCTACATATAAGATATGCTGTTAATAAAACCTTTATATCATTTTAGTATGGGATCCATTATAGGATAAAAAACCAAGCTCCATTGAGTGATAATATCAATTTATATTTGTTTAAATTTGTTGAGATACATATAATTATGTTTTATAATCCACATTGATCCTTGCGGTACATAATGTTATCTGATAAAAGAAAAATACACAACCATGAAATGTTAAGGCTTAGAAATATTCTTCCTATTTTACTTAAGATAAAAGAGCTTAGTTTTTTATTAATTATTAATCCTAGATATGCAGGTAAACGAACTAAAAACACAGACGGGTGGTTATCAAATGAAATACACGTTTAACATACAACAACCACATAAACTGTAAAGACATTATTGCAACCGAAATTAATTGTAGGGAGAAAGTTTTCCGATGACATGGAGATCCCCTGGCAAACTCAATATGGTTAAGTTCGTACTAATTTCTAAAATAACAGATGTGACTAACATAAGGTTCTCAATTCGAAGTTATCTAAGTTGTCAAAAGTTATTTCAACATATCTAGGCTTTGAAACCAGAGCGGGGCTAAGATATGGGTAGCGAGAAGACGATATGAGGGAGTAATCAGTATGGAATGGCAGTAGTGGTATTTTTGCCTCGACACCGCCGCTCACATCTCAGATCCCGGTAATGCTCTGCAGTAGTCAACCATAGTTTGTCCCAGAATTGAACTTTCTTCTCAGAATTAGTGAAAAGCTTAAAATACTCGGCCAAAAGAAGATGGCTGCGTCCGAAGAGTCATCAATACACATAATTCACCTCGAGTGACCCATCTGTCACTTCTGCATAAAAGCCTCGTATGGAGTTTAAACAAACCAATATCTATTTAAACTCTTATCATCCGATACCGGTGAAGGGGCATTTGGTGTATCATAAGATTTTATCAGCCAAACTTATGCCAGATAGTATCGCCAGGAACGCTTCTTAAATCGAAAATTCAAATTTTTATATCATGCCAAAATCTCGATTAGTAGCTAAAAAGCTTACGTAAACGTTGCAGACTTTGTGTTTCAGATCTCATCTCCATAGGAAGTTCACCACCAGGATTCTCCGAGATAGGTCTATTAGATAATCAAGTTGGATCTAGTCAGAAGGTCCGTCCAGAAACTTTGAGTTTTGGAATTGGGTCTTTTAAAAGAGATTACTATCGACTGTACTTGTACCATTCTTTTTATTCATTCCTTCTTCAGTGTTAAATTGTGCTGTTTATGTTTCTACACGAGTAACATGGTACCTCATAACATCTCCCTAAGTCATACTTTCACACCTTATATAGGATGGATCAGACGAGAAAATGCATACATTACATGAATTATTCATAATAAATCGTTCAAGCGTGTCTTTTACCGAATGTTTAAATAGTCAAAAATATACCTGTAACAACTTGTCAAACAGTATATATATGATCTGAATTTACGATAGCTGAATTGAACCTCCACACTTTCTAATATTTTCTACTTGATGTGATATTAAAAGTTTAATATGGGTTTACGAAATACGTAACTCATAGAGACATATTACGAATCTCAACACTATTAGAAAGTTATGCATGTCACAGACTTGAATCCTAAAATCTGGAATCATGTTCTTCTAAAGAGAAAACAAAAGAAAATGGCGACAAAGCAGTTGAAAATTAACTCTTCAAATTGTTTCGACATCAGACTCAAAGACATAGATTTAAGGTTTCATAATTATATATGGATCAAATTTATCTTCAAAAGAACCGGCGATGGGTCCTCGAATCATACTCAAAATTTTTTTATAGTTTCCGTAGAAAAAAATTACTTAAACTCATATTTTATTTTAAATATTGTGGTTAAGATTTTCAGACTCTGCTACCACGAATTAGAGAAACTCATTTCTTTTTTAAATTAAAATACCTTTTACATGGAAACTGAAATTGGAATATTGACTACAAAACCATCACTTTTGTTAAGTTTAATAATTAATTAATGATATACATTAATATAGCTGCCATCTTAATCACACAAAAAATAATCCCTACATTTACAAAACACTTCAAATTGAAAATTAACCCTAAAAGAGCTATTCAACCAAAGAGTCAAAGATATTGCAAGCCATTTCCAAAATTTTTCTAATTTATAAAAACATTTTATACTGGATCTCCCAAATTCTAGTTGCTACTATAAGCAACTTCTTTAAGTCTCTTATAGTCTCTTAAAGTCTCTTTACTAATACTAAAAATTTTTAACTTAATGTTTATAAGGCCAAAAATTCATGATAACAATACGCTTCAGTTGCTTGGTCTAATCACCAATTGGGCCTCACTGACAGACTGCAGTCCGCGCAAAATAAATTCCTTAGGTATTTTACTGGAGAGAACGTGATAGGCATCTGAACTTTCTCCGGCTACATCCACTGGTCGTTAGAAGGGAGGTTATAGGTGTTGTCTTTCTTTACAAGATTCTCAACTTTGAGGTAGTCTGCCCCCCTCTCTTGGAGCGAATTGTATTTCGTCTCCCTTCTGCCACAAGGTCGCGCCGCCTGTTCGAGCTGGGCCACTAAAACCGCAACTATCTGCAGTTGAGCTTTGTCCCCAGAATGCTTCGGCTTGGCAACGAGGTGTGCAGTGGAGTTGACTTTTTCTGCAATCGGCTGGGAGCTTTGAGACGTGCTGTGTTGTCAGTGAGACTGGAGACATTTGAGTCGGAGTGTGTTTGTGGAGGATTATATAGTTACTCCATTATTCCATTGTTATCCTTGTTGTTTTAGTCTCTTATTGTTATCATTGTTATTGTTGTCGCTGTTGCATTTATTATTTTTTTATTACTTTTTATATTATTACTCATTATTGCACTATTGTTATTGATACCACTTTTGTTATGTTTCTCATTGTTTTAGTTATATCTTTGTTATGCCTGTTTATTTATTATGTCATTGGTATGGTTAGTTGTTGATTTTTAATTCTCATACCGTATTATGTTTATGAGCATTCGCTTTTGTTAGTCATTCTAAGTAACGTAATTTGCAAAATGGTTATACCGTGGGAATTTAAATAAATAAATAAAGAATATCATTGACATTTTCATTTTAGCTGTGAAGTTATTAAAAACCATGTTGTGTACTTTGAAAACCTATCAATAAGACCGATTAATTTAAAAGTATCGTAAATCTAAAGTGTCATTTTATGGGTGGTAAATTGGAGTGAACCTCCAACAGAAAAACTTTTAGCTAATTTCTTCCCAAGTTAAACTTAAAATTTACTGCGGCTAAGAATGACCAGGCACCGTTTTTCTATAATTCCACCATTACTAATGCTTTGAGGATTGCTATGAAAATTAAGTAACATTGAACCCTGTGATACACACGAAGTGATTACAAGCAAAGGCCTAATACATTGACACGGGAGGCTATATTAAATTTAAACAACATTAAAAACTTAAAATTCTAAAAATTATTACATACCAGTTGAATTATTAGTACATTACGCTGCAAATGTATTCATTTAATATTGTAATATACATTACTTAATGTATATTACATAATACATAATATTATTTTGATTTGGAAATCAAAATTTGTTTTGATGTAAAATATTTATTTATCTGTTTGATTTTATGTTATCAGATGTATATTTTTTTAAGAGTTCAGCTGTGTTCTTAAATAAGGTATAATAAAACCTAATATACACAAATAATAGGAATTTTCTTTCAAACTTCTATTAAAGAATATTTATATGTCCCAGCGGAGTAGGTACTCTTTGTGACTCAATGCTTATTGAAATTATATATGTATGTATGTATTTTATTTAACTGTATTAATTATATATAGGGATAGGGAAGTTTTTTTTTCTGATCGTTGGCAGTTATTTGTAAGCTTTTATGATTATTTTAAAGAGTAGTATTTACAAAAGTTTGTGTTTTGACAAAGACATTTAAGAAATTAGTGCTCTAGAAAGAGAGTTACAAAGATGAAACAATTAAGCTTAATGAGAATCCTTTGTCATTAACAAAATAACATCCCTTTGGATTTGATCGTTTTGTCAAATCCATCACCAGTATTTAATTTGAAATTTCTAAATAAATACTTTATCAAAGTCTAAAATAAATTACTTGCTTTTGTATATTAAACTTCTGCACCACTAATACACTTTTTTATTTCTATTTATTTTCTTATTTTAATCTGTGAAAATACATAAAATAAAAGTGTAGAAAAGAACTTCGTAAATATATGTACTACGTAGATATATATGTAATCTTTGAACAATAAACGTTTCTTGATTTGTAAACAATGGCAAATACATCTACATTGTGTGCGTTCATGGTAATATAACTTTGAACTAAATACTTATACATGTATATATTTATAGATGGATATGTTTATGTAAAATTAGAGTTGACAAAACACAAGCTATTATGGTGGTCTTTACAAAACAGATCGCATAGTTTATACACGTTTAAAGCACTCATAATTTTATTGATATAATGTTTATGATACATTTAAAAAACCCATAATATATTTAGAATAAATATTTCTAAATGTATTAAAAATAAATATTTCTTATAAATACTGTTATCTTGATCAATCATAACAAAATCACGTACACTTTCATCCCGTTAACGATAAAGAATTTTTACTGGGGCTACATGTAGTTAAATGGATGGAAATGTAAGTGTAAAAAGCCAAAAGGTTTAATTTAAAATATTTTTTTTAATCACAAAAAACCTAGCATAAATTAATTATTGTATAACTATTGCTATGAAAATACAATGTTTTTAACTTATAATGATTAACTTAATAGAATATTTTAAACATTGACATATATTTAATTAAGATGATTTTAGAAAACTCTTGCTTAGCCATTACTATTCGTATTTCTCAAAACACTGAATTTTTTGTTTTTTATGGAAATAAATTAATGCTCAAATTCTCTAGAAACAGTTGATTAAATATTCTAAAGGTACCCAAGACGTCCAAATATTATAATGTCTGTAGTTTGTACGTGACAATAAAGACAATATATTTGCAGTTTTACAACGAAAATATACATTTAAAAGCCCTTATTAATCTCGTAACTATATAAATTAACAAGAAGAATTAATACAGTGTGGGAGTCTAAAAGTTATATTACAGGTTTTTTATTGCGTGGAAACAACACATTATACATTACATAATTACTCGATACAAATTTGCTTTCACAGTTTATACTTCTAAATGAACCTGGACTGAAAATACAGATGATTAGGGATGAGTTCACATGCCAAGTTTTAATAAAACATAAGCAAGTAACAGTCGCATCTGACCATGGCAGTACCGCTTCTTGTCAAAGATTAGTTCTGACTGATCTCTGCCCTGGGACTTCAGCTTTGTGCCCTATATTGTTGTTTCTTCGTACTTTCGTCGTCGAGACTGATAATGTCAGACAAAGCGGTCTGACTTGTGAACTTTTTGATCCATGCTATGACAAGCGATGATCAATGTATATTAGCTTTTACGATTCTCACAATTAATTACCTTCTACACAATAATAAAATATACATTGATACAGTACTTATTCAGATGAATTAAAGTTTATTTATTAATTGTTATACCTAGTTTGTGTTTTTTTAAAGATTTATTTATGAAATACAACATATACTTTGATAGAGTTCTGTATAAACCATCCACACAAGACAGATATACACATTTTCATAAACAATTTTTAACCATTGACAAGAGCTCTCCGTGTATTCATTAAAGCTCTCCGTGTAAAATTGTATAATATCATATATAATTCGTAAAAGAATAAAGTTGATACAAAAATTGATTAAATTCTTTTTAGTGCACTTTCATGCCTGAAGCATACATCTCAGGAATACTTTACAACATCTGCGTTTTTTATAATCTATAATTAAATAATATGGTATCGTTACAAATCTTATCGTATCATATACATGACCATTCTCGTTGGCCTCTGATGATCAATTAACCATTGATTGATGGAAGGAAAATAATTTCTTTTTTATGGACAAACTTGCCCAGTAATTTATAATTTCCAGACATATGAGGTAAAATGCAATTATTACACTTATCATCATTATTGGATCTTTGCTCAATTGCGCGACTGTAGTAAATCATTGGCTATGGCAGTTACTATAGCCGGATAACAAATCACGGGTAAAACTGACGTGTCATAGTCAGGGAACACATGGGGTGGTATCTCCCTGCTCTGCTCGAGCGAGTATTTATTAATCCCAGTTGATACATGGCCACACAAATCCATGGTACGGGGCGTATTCCGTGAATAAATACTGTCTGATTGGGTGGCTAATGTTCAAGCGAAACAGATAAAATGCGCTCACTAGATGTGGCGTCTGGCAAAATAAATTGTTCAAGAAGAGAAAATAAACAACGAAATTATTCTCAGCCTCTAAAATTTTATGTACTGTTCATTGTAAATACTGTTTTATAATATTAAAACCACATGTTTGATTATTATAATCATACAAATGTTTATACTGATAGTCTTTATATCCAAAGAGTAGGCTTGATAGTAGTAAACATTCAAATGTTTTCTTGTGTACCTTGTTTTTCCTGAAAAAATTTAAAGTTTTAGGGAAAATGTACTTTAACTTTAAATTTGTAAATATAAATAAAGTATATTGCTTGTTCATAAGTTTAATGCAGATATTAAAGACAATATAAATTGTACTACAAATATAAATAGGGTTATAAAACTCATCTTAGTTTTCTTTTGACAGACGTAGGCTTCTAAAACCGGTTTGTATGTATTTTTTTATTAACTGCAAAGAAGGAGAATTTAATTTTTTTTAATAAGAAGACGGGAGTAAATTAAAATGACCATTAATGTATACTTTTTGAAATTTTTCCTTGATCGTGGCAACAAGGCAAAATCAAAATTTGCGCCAGAAATATAATTCTCTCGTACCAGGAGTGCCGCTCATACACCCTAAATAATAGCCATTAGCAATTTCACGTAATATCATTAGTTCAAATTTTACCCATATAACACTGAAAATTAATTGTTTTCCTCCTAAAACAATGTTAAATTTAAACTCGTGTATGGCCCGTAATATTTTGTTTGTAGAACAATGAAGAATACCCCTTTTTTAAATATTTTTGATATGCACTCCCTTTCAAGCTTTTCTTTTAAAGGATTTGACTTGTTTTAATATTTAAAAGATGAAGTACACAATAGTTTGACATTTATTTTTAATTACTATTGAGGACGCGTATTAATAATATTTTAAGAATGAGATATTATCTATTAAGGCTGCGAATAAAACTAGGGTCGTAAATGTCTTAGAATCTAGATAGCCACCGATACAGCCAAGCAATGTATCGACGATGGTGTTATGATTAAATCGATGGAAGATTAAGTAGTTAAAAATGTAATCGGCCGACCTTCTTTTATGTTAACTAGTTTATGTTAACGTTTTTCCCTTTGCTCAACGTTTGTTTTTATAACATGCAACGATAAATAATGCCCCAAAATTATGTGTAAATGCAAAACCGCTTCTAATCTATATCAAGCATATTTCAGAAATCATACGTATATGTGATAGCTACACAATTTAACATTAGAGCCTACAATGTTTTCAGAGAAGCTTTACTCTTTCAAAGTGAACGTTATGTAAATGTTGACATCACTTTTCGTAAAGTGTATAACTCCACATCAATCTTGTTGAGTCTGATCGCAGTCTAATGGTGCGCAAACTTAGATTGAATTCGAAACTAAATCTTCTTTATGACAAAACTTACATGACAAATTAGAATACTACATTCAAATTATTTACTATTAGTCAGTATAACAAATTTTCTAAATCCGTTTTATGGGTATATCCCTTCGAGCAAATGGTCTCTAAAGTTGCGAATATCATATATTGGTCTAGAGTAACAAACTATTATTTGAAAGAGCCTGTTAAATGTAATCAACTGTTCTGTGTAAACATTGTTTTATGGAAGTGCAATTATAATATGTTCATATTTTGTAACGAATATTTTCAATTTTATATATCCACATTCAATCCTGTGCCATTATTCCAAGTTGATTTCGCATTGTTCCTAATAGGCACGCCACTTGGACTATTACTATAAACAGCAAAATTTATCCTAGCATCTGTGAGGTCAGTTATGTTCACTGGAAGGAAACTACATGTCGACATCTTATTTCATCTCCTTACTACACGCCAAGATTTGAAATATTTGTAGAGAAACTTTATTTGAAACCTTGATGTATACTAGGACACTTCCCAAGCAACTCTCAGGTAACTGGTAGTTTTCAATTTTCCTTTTTCCGCACACAATCAGCCTCATTTCTCCAGGGCCTATTATGTAGGTTTCAGTAGATATATAAGGTAACGTAATTAAAAGATGGTTTTCATTTTTAACTTTTCAAATTGTTCCTACTTCTATGTGCATTTGTTATAAGTTATTTCAGTGCATCGGAGATTTAAAAAAATATCTTAAATAAACACAATTATTGTAATGAATTTAGTACCGAACATTTTTAATACAACAATGTTACATTTATACAATAAGAGTCAATCACCAATAACTGTATGATTGTTCCATGAAGAGGTAAATCTTCACATACGCGTTTGTACAGGTATTTATAAAAGTGCGTTGGAACAATTGAAATATATCAGACCACTATAACGTCTGTCGGTTAAATCATAAACAATGCACATGATTCGGTTGTCCTAGTTGATTGTTCGGTCAATGAATTTTAATGTGATAATTCAGATTTTACAAAGTTGATAAAATATTTACGGGTACATGGATCTTTTTATTAAAGTGATATAATGTGTTTGGCTGGTCAACTGAATTACTTTTATTGATAGTATATTAGCTGACCTCATCACATTATTTGAGTTTTTGTTTTGCCAAGTGTTAGCTGAAAGAAAACTAAAGCCTTATTATAAAAGTCTTTACCAAAAATTAGTAAAAACATTATTTTACCAAAAAATCATTACCTCGTAGGGTTTATGGTTTTATTGAAATTATATCTAAATTGTTCTAAACAGAAAATAGATTACAAGGGTTTTATACTTTATGCGGAATATTATTAGATATGGACTTCTTTGAAGAGGCAAGAGGAATATCAGATAATGATGAATTGTTTTTACTGTCACTAACAATGTTCAAATCCCACTTCACATTCCACCGATTTATAATCATCCAGACTACCTGACAACAAATATAACAAAGGGACATTATTATGTTCTTTATTTGGCGATATGTCACTTTCATCATCGGAACTAATATTTTCATCATCCAATAGTTCATGTATATAATTTGAACAACGAGGATAGCCCATTGCATAGCACTAAAATCAATAATTATAATTATTATAAACAACTAGCCTACATAATTAATAACCTAGCAACAGTAGCTACAAGGAATGTCAAGGCCGTGCAGCGCGTCACCAGCTGCATAGTCCGTCATCTGTATGCTGTGAGGTATTTAGATCGATATCAGCTGACAACGATTAATATTCCCAATATAAACTATAAAAAAATGAATTGTTATTTAGTATTAGAGGATTCGACTGGTGCAATCGGTATTCATGAACGTCTGTCCGTCGGTCAACAGTTCGAGGGTTAAATTAAAGATATATACTACGGACACTGGTGTTCCGAAAAGCTAAACATTCCGGAAAAAACTTGACTGCTGTTTAAGAATATAAAACTACACCATTTACCATCTTAAGATGAAGTGTTCATTCGGACGGTATGACTAATTATGTTAAACATTTAAATAAAGGCATTTTTCTAATAATAATTAAATTTAGGATTGACAGATAATACTGTCCAAGAAGGAGATTATAGATTGAGTGCGGCAGGCTCAACAGTTTTGGATTCATTATAACACAAATTTAAAAAGTTTATCTCATCTTTTTCTGCAATGATTGAAATAATGTAATGCAATGTTTCTTTCTTATCAGATTATGCTGCGCAAAGATTATTATTAAAGATATACTTAGGAGAACATGATTTCATTCCTAGAGTACTATTTAGTAGCATAAAGTTATGAAAAATTATGCAGATCTTGTTAACAAAATCCTCTCATACACTAGAAGAAACCTTTGGCATCGCACGCAGTTTAAAAAATATAAAAACTGCCTTATACACGTATATAGTAAGAGGTATAGGAGCTTATTGGTCATATAAAATCCTTCAAAAATTGGGTTTCTCTATAAGAAAAAATTTAAAATGTCTGTATGAAAACTGACTAATAATGGCCAGAAGAGAAAGTGCCCAACAGTTATCAAAATTCCAAAACCGCTGCGCTGAGGAGAAATATAGCCAGGTAGGATAACCTTGGTCGGGAGAGTGGGGAAGATAGTTAGTTGAACAGAGACGTGATAGTGAATTTCAAACCTGACCAAATTATTCGTCAGAGATGAAAACTTACGGAATTTCAGATCTTTCACATATGGGAGGATAATATTAAGATCTCTTACTACTCTTACGGATTTAGGGGAAGAATAAATTCAACCACACCTTTTCTCCTGGAGTAGTTGTACTCACAGATGATGGAACGAAGAAATCTCTAAGTACTCGTTGGGTAGATTCTATCAGTACATTTCTCTAAAATGCCGGCGTGATAGTACCATAAAACCTTGCGAACTTATCTGTCGAATATCGGGAGTAGAAGTACAAGATCTCTTCCTACCCTCATGGGAACTCGGAGAATGACAACTACAACCACAACATTTTATCCTGGAATACGAAGAGATTAAATAGCCTTTGGGCAGATTCTGTCGTTAAAATGTCTCTAAAAACCTTGTTTGCATAAGTAGAGTCTGTAGTGCTTGTTATCAACAAAGAATAAAAATGTAAAGCAGCATCAGTGAGGTCAATTAGGCCAAAATTGCTTTTATATTTAAACAATTATTATTATACTTGTAAGATGTTGTATTGTTGATTCATTATAGGTCAATAATTCCTTAAAGAAATTTATATTTCTTTAAGGAAGAAGTATGCTTATCGCAACTTATTATGTTGCTAGAAGTATGCTTCTAAATAATCACACTATTATTAGTGTGATTATTTAGAAGCAGTGAATAATTTATGAGTGTCTAATTTGTAAATCTAATCTATTTTGTAAATACAATAACACACTCAAGAAAGTATACTAGTACAGCAATATGTATTGCATTGCCATTCAGCATGAACTCTAAGTGTAGTTAATTACAAAGTTAGCAGAATTAGTAACTTCAAGCACAGCTGTGGCGAGATTAGCTAATAGAATGTGATAAACGTTGACGAAGTGGAAACTGTTCTTGCACAGCTTTGAATAACTAATTGTAACATTCGATAGTAAGCCTATATATACATACTTACTCTTATTCCCAGGGCCATTTATATCGGAGGTGATATTTAGCCGCACCAACAAAGCTCCTCCATCTTGAACGGTCCTCTGCATCTTCCTCTGAAGCGCCCACCTTCTCCATATCAGCCTTCACCTGGTTCCACCATCTCACTTTCGGTCTCTCACGGGGTCGTCTTCCTTCTGGGTTACCGTACATTACCATCCTCAGTTTGCACTCCTCTTCTCTTCTCAAAACATGGCCTGCCCAACGGAGTCTTCTGCACTTTATTTCTCCTATTACATCCGTTCTATTGTAGAGCTCCCTGATTTCTCTATTATGTTTTCTTCTCCATACCCCTTGTTCATATGATGGCCCATAAATTTTACGTAAAATTCTATTCTCGAAAACTAGAAGCTTTTTCTCATCCTTCTTATTTAGCCTCCACGTTTCGGATCCGTACAAAAGCACTGGACATATAATTGTTTTGTATATTCTAGTTTTAGTTTTGTGAGAGAGAGATTTGGTTGAAAGTATCCTATTGCATGCATATACACATCTATTTGCTGAGTTGATCCTATCTTGTATCTCTGGTTCATCTGTGTTTTTATTTGATATTGTGACCCCAAGGTACTTAAAGTTCTCCACTTGTTCGAAAACATGCCCATCAATTTGTAGGGGTCCTCCTCTTTGATTTTGATTCCTTCTAAAGTGCATATATTTAGTTTTTGCATCATTCGTCTTCAACCCCACTTTCTCTGCCTCACTCATAAATAGTCTAGTTAGTGACCTCAAATCATCTACATTTTCTGCAAATATGACAACATCATCTGCAAAAGCCAGGATGTTTAGTTTAGCTCCAAATTCCACCCCTAAATCCCTCTCTGCTACATTCTGAAGTGCTTCTTCTATGGCAATGTTAAATAAGATTGGAGAAAGACCATCTCCTTGCCTGACTCCTGAGTGTATCCCAAAAGGTACACAGTCCCGACCATTAATTCTTACTGAGCCTCTTGACTCTGTGACACTCATCTTAACTAAGTTTATTAATTTTCTTAGGATGCCAAATTTATCTAGTTGTGTCCACAACTCCTTTCTGATTATGCTATCGTATACTTTTTGAAAGTCAATAAATATGGCAAAAAATTCTTTATTATATTCCCAGTATTTAGCTAATATTTCTTTGAAAATGAAAATCTGATTTGTGGTAAATCTGCCCTTTATGAACCCTGCCTGTTCTTCCCTGATTATTTCATTTGTATAATGTTCAAGTCGGTTTAAAACAATTTTGGATAAAACTTTATATGGGATGCTGAGTAGTGAGATGCCTCTGTATTTACCACACTCTTCTTTTTCACCCTTCTTGTGTATAGGTATTATTATTGCTTCTTGCCATTCAGCTGGCATTTCTTCTTTCTCCCATATATACATATCGATATCAAATCCAAGAGGGGATAAAATTAAACTTCAAGTAAGTTTCTAGATATAAATTATTTTACAATTATAAAATAAACGTAACATGAGGCACATCCCAACCACACTATCAAAATATTTTATCAACCTAGTCCTGTAATACCAGGAACTCCGGGATAACCGTGTACCGTGTAATCTGTGTAACATGATTCGTGTCTCTGGGATCGCTCTTTATCCACTCAAGGGTCAGTAGATATAATCAAGAATTATGTTTTACCACACTGCGGTAGTTGTTATTTAATATTCCCATATATGTATTGGTACGCGTATGTTGTTATGTAAAAGCTTAGTATTAAAAGCAGTTACATTAAGTTTTATCCCTTCTTGGTTTTAAAACAAAGTGGTAGCCCATTATTTTCCTCAAAGATTTTTCATTTCTGTGGCAACAAGGTTGTTTAAGTCGTGTTTCAATCTTTGACTAAGCTACTCTCATTAACTATTGTATTTAATAATATATGTTTATTTAGCAGATTGTATGTTCATTCTCTTCCAATAGTCGTACAAAATTATCTATGTTATGCTTTCGATATTTTGCGGGTGTGGAAAATAATGAGAAATAAATTACCCCAATACCTCCTCTCCTACAGTTTCTATTTTTATTTTAAACGTATTGTGTTGTGTAACGGTTATTATTACTTCCTAAAATATTTATCATAAGCATTATACATAAAGGGCCTTAACGCACCACACTCCAAAATTAAAGTATGACTATTTTTGTTTGGTTCAGAAAGTGGAAATATTTTTCATTTTCGATTAAGTAAGTCTCAAAGAAATGTATATGACTATAACGTTCCTATTATTCTTCAGGAATATCGTGAAAAGCCTCGAGTAGTTAAATGGTAGTAATAAATCATTTTTTATAATATATTATTTGGTATTAAATATCCTTCTTCATGACATATATCAAATTTTGTAATATCTATTTCTAACATTTTACCACTGACTGACTTGCTTTATTTGACATATTATGCTAATATTATATTTATTACATTGGTCTCATTAATATTGATTATTTTACGAAATCGATTCTAAAGTTATTTATTGTTCAATGTAAGTACAGTTTACATATTATTTAATAGTAAATTACGTAGTATATTTCTATTACTATGTATATATAGCGGAAAACATGTGATAATAAACATTTTGGAATACTCTGGAATTCTAGGTAAAGTTTGCAAAAATAGTTAGTAAATTACTAATCAAAAATTTTCCATTATGAAAAGGAGGTTAAATATTAGAGTCAAATTTTTTTTATTTCAAACACTTTATTTCAAAGAAAATTCACAACAATACAAAGAGGGAAAGTAATTAAAACAAAATCGATTTAATGAACATTCTTCATGTCTAAAATAAATATAATATAATTGTTTATATCGCGTAGAGGTGATGAGAAATTCGTCTACACACTATCCCAATTTCTTCTTATAAATAAGTTGCGATTAGGACATTTATGAAATGGTTTATAGTATTGAGAATAAAAATCAATTGTATTAGAAAGGGCGATAAATATATAGTGAAATTCTCTTTCAACTTCCTTAAAAAAGTGCTTTACTTTTTTTCCGGAATTTACAAATAGCATTTATCAATGGATTAAACGTAAACAATTACATTTGCTAGTTCTGAAATGAAGAGAAAATATTAAAGATTAGGATCAAAGTAAAAAAACTTAGCTTGCAATCGTTTAACAAAAACTTTTGGTTAAATTTCTAAAAACTTTATTAATATTGCAGTTAAAATGGTATACACAAAATCACAGTTCTTACTAATTTCATTCGCGCACATAAAATAATCGAGATAGGTTACAAGGAAGGTCTAAAACGCTCTACTAGATAAGACTAACAACTTTAGTTTGTATACAAGGAAGTTTGTTCGTAGAATTTTGTCTATGTTGCGGAGTTGTAGGGTAACCATTTCTCTCTAAAGCTATCTTGTTGGTTTGCATTCTCACAAGTACTTTTAGAAAATTACGACTATGTAAATACATTTCAACGTAATTGGCTTGTTCTAGATTTTACATGCCGAAATAAGAAATGTTATGAGTACATGGTTCATCCCTTCACCACTAATGCCTTTACATCGCAAAGAAAATTGTAGCATCAGTTCATTTGTAACCATCGAAACATAAGTATCTTTAATTACTATATTACGTCTGTGGGTAACAGTTAAACACAGATTTCCTGCAACATACAAAACTTCAAACAAAACAAGAAATATAACGATTAGAAACACATTATATTGCCACTTATAACACAATTTTATGTTTATAGAATAAAAATTAATAAACTGAATTTAGAGGAATTATGAAATATATATTTCTTTGCTTTGGACTCTATTCAAGACTATAACGTGACTGGCTTGATTTTAAACAAATGTGTGCACTTCACGTGAACCTAATAGCATTTCTTCTTCTGAGTTATATATAAAGCATATTCCACGTGATGATATTTACTTAATGCTTGTATACAGTTACAAAGTTTACAATAACAACCACATCACGTGTCTTGTAATAGGTTTTACCGAGGATACATACACAATTTCAAGTCTCTCGTTCATTTCATTAGCCTAAATGTGTTATGCCAATTGTTCAAATGGCATATGATTGAAATCACTTCTTGAGGGTGTCACATCGTAAGACATATTTCCTGTCGTTGGTCGGCCTTCTCTACGTTAGAACGTACTAATACATTATTGTATCCTTTGCAGCTCTGTAATAGGCTTTGTGGTCACCCCCGCAGTTTCAGGAGCGAGTTTCTCTTTGGGGTTCGTAAAGCATTTCTAGAGTAGCTTCAGCATCATCTTAGAGAAATGAATTCCTGCTTAGAAAGGGATATTTGAATGGTGTGGATTCATCTCGTTTTGGTCAAATATTATCCATAGGGTATTACCTATAAATAAAAAAAAAAACTATCAAAACCCCTATTATTTGTATAGATTTTATTGTATATTATTTATTTTTAATTTTAAATCATCATTATCTGTTGATGTTTAAGATTACCTTGTTTTATTTACGTTTATTTTTATTAATTTATTTGCTGTTGTTTCTTGAATCATGATGTTATTGTGTGTAACATTTTCTCTAAGCTTGGTATATATTAACTGCTTCTTATGTAAACTGGCAGAAAAATACGTGGAATTATGCTGATATGAGGAATATGGATTTATACCCGTTAACCTTTACTGATGTTAAACATTTCTTCATTTAAAAAGTTTGCTTAAATACCGTTTTGGTATTGTGTCATTTTATATACAGTCCATTTTATTAGTTACTTTATCGATGCGAGCAGCATAGGTCAGTTTGGAACCTTCACTCTTTTAATTTAATAGAAGTATCAAGTATTTAACCCTCGTACATAATTTGTTTTCAAATGATATGATGCAAATATAAGTAACCTACTAAAATAGCTCGCTAGTTATTTGCCGAGCTCGCGTCTGACGCCCTCCGAGTAATTAAAAAATGTGTTTGTAATATAATTTTGATTCAAAATCATGAAATTCTTACTTTATAAGCCAGAACCATAATGTCTCATTTGTAATAAATTGTTAATAATATAACTTGTTTAAAATAAATTCCAACTTTATTAAAGTGGAGTTCCCTTTGAGCGTGTTATGTATTGCTCATCATAAGCATGTAATTACTCTTCGCATTCATCTTCTGATTAGTTCTGTAAGCGCATTATAATTTTATCGAAGCGATAAACGCTTCTCCTGTTCTGATTCGTTTGCAAGTTTCTCCTCCGTTGTACGAGAAGTAAATTTACTCGTGAATTTAAAATTAACAGTAATCTAAATAAACAATGATATACAAGATGCTTACCCCGGAATTGTCTGCACCAGCTAATATATTAAAAACTAATCGTTAATAAAATCATAGAAGTGTTTAGTTTGAAAATCGTACTAACATTCAAGTAATTTTATCACCAATGCATTTGTTGTGGAGATTTCTTCAGCCATTGGTGTAGAGCCCAGGTAATGTATAGTGTTAATTTTGTTTAAATTTTACGGCATTTGTGTTAAAGTGCTTAGTTTTAGCTTGATTGAATAAGAAAAATAGGTTAAATTATGTAATTTATTTTTCCGTCATAGGGATATACACATAGGGACGGTCTGCAAGTCCTTATTAAGAATTGAGTCAAATATGATTATCTCCAATTGCAAATTGTTTTTATTCAATACACAGTTTTTTATTGGAATATCTAAACTAAATATATATTATAAACAATTGATATTAACAGGTAAGTATTTTGTTACAATTCATTAGCATTGAACACTAAAGTCTAACTTTCATTAGTGAAACAATTAATATTATGTATTTGAAACAAATTAACACGTGTTTATACGCACGACCAGCAACTTACTGGTGTACATTTTAAATACCTTATGAATCCAATGTGACGTAATTAATTAATTACAACCGTCGTTAACTGTGTTTAACTCGTAGGTGGCTTGTGGAGTTCTAAAAGAAAACTTTTAGATCAATTCAAAACCTTCACTTTGTCAAATGTCAGATGTTTTGAATCTAAGACTTTTACAAACACAAATGACTTTGAGACAATCTTAGCAGACCTATCATTATTATAAATATTATGTTGACACATTACCTTGTGTTGCGTATTTATCCCACATTTTTCTATATATGTTTCTATTCACCAAATGGTAGTTATTCCAATGATATATACATACGTAATTGTTAGCACAACCCCTTACTGAGATAATAAAAGATTCAAATAAAAACAGAATTTAAATGGACGGATCTATGTGAACAGGCTTTTATAAAAATCAAACAAATTTTGACAAACCCACCATTACTATCGCATTGGAAGGACAACAGGGAAGCACACATTTATGTAGATAGCAGTTTGATTGGATTAGGAGCAGCGTTAGTAGAGTTAGATGAAGAAAATAATAGAATGTACCCAATTTATTACATGTCAAAAAAATATTCAAATACCCAAATGCGTTACAGCAGTGCTGAACGTGAAATGATAGCGCTAACCTATACTGTGGACTACTTCAGAGAATTCACGCTTGGTAGACAAACAACAGTTTATACGGACTGTGCCGCATTACAGTTTTTTAAGCACACTTCCACTAGATTAAACAGATTAGCACTGTCATTAACAGACTACGACATTGTAATAAAACATAAACGTGGCACTACAAACGTGTTAGCAGACGCCTTAAGCAGAAATCCTTTAGAACAACCTTTGAATGAAGAATTCACGGATGTGTGTTTAACTGTCAGTACTTTAATACAGACAAATCCTCCCCTACTACAAGCTCAAGACAGTTATTTAAAACAAATACGCCTTGCGATAACCTCACCAAACAAACAAATAAAATTACGATATCACTGGCCGAATATGTACCGTGATATCCTCCAATATACAAAAACTTGTGAAGAATGTCAACTACGTAGGGCAAAAACGAACAAAAATTACGGCCTACTACAGCCTATTGCACCCTCCATAAAGCCCTTTGACAGAATAACAATAGACTTTGTAGGTAATATTACACAAAGTAATGGTTACAAATATATCCTAGTTGCAACCGATGCCTGCACTAGAATGGCATTTGCAACCCCTTGTAGAAATGCAGATGCGAACACGGTAGCGTAAAAACTATTAAATCTATTCTGCATATTTAGATTTCCTAGAATTATTAATCATGACAAAGGAAGACATTTACGAGTTCTGTAATTACACAGTTACTAAATGCACTCGGGATTGAACAAAGGCCAGGCGCTGCTTATATGTCACAAGTACAAGGTGCGGTTGAAAAATACAACCACACGCTAATCAAGGCAATATCTCGCTACGTTGTGGGAAAACCCCAAACTTGGTCAAAATATGTACAAATAGTTACTTTTGCCTACAACACGTCTGTAAACATTTCAACAGGCTACAAACCGCACTATCTCATGTTTGGTTACGAAGCTAACTTACCATCTGATTGTATATATTTACAGGTTAATCCCGAAAAAATGGTGTTGGAAAATATAGAAATTTTAGAGCAAATACGTTGTCAAGAAAAAAATTAACAAATATGCAGTAGAAATTTACCACAGGGGAAGATTAACAGAACAACTTATACATGTTGCTAGAATGAAATTATTCTATAAGAGAATATAGGACAAATATGAAGGGACTTGAGTAATAATAAAATATTCAAGAATAAAATATACAATATTTCTCATGAGCATCACTGTGCACTCACTGCCTTATAGTAACAATTTGAAGAGAGTGAAAAGGCAAACTGAAAGTCACGTATAGATACGTGATTTACGTTTAATACAACTACTTAACATAAATAAGCTATACTACTTATAAACTAAGTCAACGTATTATATACGTGACTTTCAACATAAAGGATATGCGACTTCACCCGTATAAGTTACACGGGGACTTCTTTCATCTTGCGAAGACACGCCCGTAAAGTATTAATAAAATAGCAAGTCACTTTATGATTACGGCAACCCACAAACAGTGATGTATCTTCGCAATACTTTCATAATATATGAGGGTAAAAAGCTACTACATAGTCACACAAGAATCGCTTTAAAGAATATGTATTATACTCCAGGAGTTGAGAGACCGGTTAACTTGATTATGGGTTGAATGATTCATTATAACGTTATATAACCTTGAGAGTCACTGAAGTAAGTTCAACAAAAAAAATGTATATACAAATCTCGATGTTGTGTCGGAAAACGATAGAGAATAAAGACATAAAAGATTTAGAAAATTAAAACACCTGACTTTGTATTTTAATGTAGTTTTAGAGTAATTTAGTGATTAAGTGATAGGTTAGACGTACCAAAGATATTGGTATAGATAATCCCAAAACACAGGACACTAAAACAGCACACACGACACGACAATAGGCTCTGTCTGTAACCCACGGCAACCGTACTTAGACTGGCTAGTAAGACTTGACCCTGACACTGGTATGTCTCCCAGACAGATAAGTTTTCTGCTAACTCAAAAACTTCCCACGCTATACTACACCGACTGTGTTGTGACTATGACTAGGGGCCATTGCCTTGTACCAGCGGTCTGGATCGCCAAGGGCCCTGGTGGTTCAGACAGCTTAGTATGCAAGTAATGTTTCCCACGTACTCGTTTACTACAATAACAAAACGTACTATAACTTGACACAACTCACATATTATAATTACATGAGGGATACGTGTATATATCGTTTAGCAATAAGGAATATAAAATATGATAAAGTGTACTACATATATCATATTTATTTAAGTTAGTAGATAACAATGTTAACATAATATACCCTACAAGGACTCAATTTTTCTGAGATGCATCTCAAAGAAAGAGACATACATGTTCTATATTATATAATCCTATGATAAACAAATACTTCAATATATGACACGTAAATGACTTATATGGCATGTTTAAATATTACATAGCTAATATACCATTGAAGGAAAGTAACATATATCTAACATAGCATGTATTAGCACGGCAATATTGCTCATTAACAATCTATACAGCCTTGATTTGGCAACATATATTATGATCATAATAATGACTATGGACAATAAGCACAAAGAAGGGATGTTACATATTCCTCAGAAACAAAGGTGCGTGGTAACTTTTTGTAATGTAATAAAATAACATAATTTCGAACCTTATTTAAGAACACTAGAGATTAAGATGCTTAGTAAATATTGTTACATAGAGCTTGGGAAATACGACACACCATCGAGGGGTCATTAAAAGATTTCTGTAAAATAAAAACCTTAGGCATAAATATGTATTAATTATAAAATATTAACCTAAAATGTATATGTAACCTGTAGATATTAAGTTTTAGAATATGACACCAGAAAAACCAACTACAACCTGAAAAACCATTCTACAAGACACCAATCTACAAGACACCAGTCTACAGCACTCTAACCGTCCCGACCACTCACGAGACAGATGAAGTCTTCACAGCACTTCCTACTACTACTCACAGTACTTACCATGCCTCTTTCGACTACTTTTGCCAGCACATCAACCCACAACACAGGAGAACCCAATAAGCCTCTACTACAAATCTTCACAGGAGCGTACTTTACTCCAATGCCTCAGACACTACCTTATATCAGTTCCATACCTATCATATACAAAATTCCTTTCAACACACAGCAAAATTTACCTAAAAACGAACCCTCTCCAAATTCTGCCCTAAAAACCTCAACAACTCCCAAACCTATTGCAAGATACAGAACAACCTTTCCACATTACAAACCCTCATACATCAACAAATGGTAGCAGAACACCTCCCATTCATCTAAAGACAACCAGATAGAAACAGAAGATCGCTCACGTTCGTCGGAGATTTCTTCGAATGGTGTTGTGACATTGCGACAGAACACCAAAAACATGACTTGGTAGACAACGAGGAAGATGTCTACACAGCATTCTCAACACAACAACACTACCTACTCTCCGAGCTACCTGCGCATTCACGTGCTTCGTTCACAATCTACAAAGACAGCACCACTTCCAGCTAAAACACGATGACAACAACATAGTAAACTACACGGAACTCATTTTGTACATTTTATTAGCCTGGACTTCTATATTAACACTACTTCTTTTTATAGACCTCTACTTCATCCACATTAACAACATAAAAATAAAATTCCTGAAGCCTACAGTACATGAACGTGACTACCTACCCCAAATTAGACAGTAAGTACGATTCGTAGGTAGAATCGTCATTAAGCCAGGGGAATGTAAGACATACGTAATTATTAGTATAACAAAAATCATAGAATCGATGTACAGATAGTTGCTGGAAAGGAAGTCTTGTATTACAATTCGAGACAAACATCCTCCGGATGTAAGTGGATACGCACATCCGCCCATACACGGATGATGAACAAACAGGAAATGCTTGTTTAAGCAGCGGAAATAATTATTTCTAAAAACTGTTCGACGATGTAAGGGACAGCCTTGCTGATATGAAAAATTGGTACTCACCAATTATGATGGAGAGATTTGGCATAGGCGTGGTCATGGAGAGCTGGCTGGAGAACAACGTCAAAACTCGGGAACAAAGAGGAGAGAAGGAAGTCGAGGACGGGATTCGAAAAGCGACGTTAAGGAGTGCCAGTGATTGTGTTGCGAGGAAAAACCTTTTAGGCGTAATAAGTGTGAAGTGCAATAAAATGTAAGTAATTTTGGGAACTTAGTATTATATATATTAGGGTTCATTAATCATTTACAATTCCAACCTAAATAATGAAAAGAAAGGATTATAATGTGTAGAAATCAAATGAATAGTTTAAAATTAGAATTCAATTTTCTTATTTCATATATTTAATTTAAATGTCGAAAAGTAACTCATTTGTTTTAATCATGTAAATCTATGTAAATGTTTAGATATTTTAAAAGAAAGTTTTTCACGTTAGTCCATGAACACATATTTATTGCTACACTACAAAAATTACTAGTAAATGTTATAGTTAATTAAATTATTGTAATAAATAATTTAATATTAAACATGTGTTCAAAGTATGAAGGTATTAAAGTCTGTGCTCAATATGTCGATTGACGTTACCCATTGTTAATATAACATTTTAATCAATATAATGCTCTTTATGAGATGCTCTTATAATGCTCTAATGAGATGCTCTTATAATGAAATGCTTTCACAAAGAAAAAATGTGTTGGTTCATTTGAGGGTGTTGTATTGCGAATCTAACCTATTATTAAATCCTCTCACAGCAGGTTGGGTATGTTTAATGGTTTTGTAATTAAGAATAAGAAATGTTCTAAGCCCTAGGATGAGCGGGTAATTTATTTTGTATCATTTACTTGCCGAAGCATCGAGTATTTATAAGAGTACTCACTAAGAGATTTTCTTGCACGTTTCAATGAGATGCTTCGGTTCATATCTTTAGTAATTTATCCTAACCTTTAAATTATTCAGTTGGTCGCGCGATTGCTGAATACCGCGAGGCGCTTAGTCGTTACAGTTGGCTCATTAACTGATGAATATATCTATCTGCAGGTTCTCTTATACACACGATATATATACTTCATAGTTACAAAACTACCATAATACCTATAGTTTAAATTACAAGTATCAACAGGTCCTAATTTAAGAGTACATTAAGCAGTACGATCAAAATTTACTTGAGCCTCTTGAAATCGGAAAATTGAAACAAATATAATTGTAGTTTATTTTATAAGTCTCAGCCCAATTTCAATGCCTAGGGGAGATTGACTTTTTTAAACTCTTACTTTATCTGTAATAGTATCCGAAACGAATTTCATATTTATAGGTCAATTGGAAATATATTTATTACAGTATCTGCATCACCAATAGACCTCTAAAGATGCTTGGTTTTCATGAAACTTTTTTTATATGAGCCTTGAGCCTTGTGTCTCAAATATCACCATTCAGGGCATAATGATGTTGGAAAACATTGGTATGGATTTTTTTCTTAACCTATATGGATGTTGATCTTCTACATAATCTTCTTTTTTATGTTAAGAGCATAAAGCATTGTTACATCAAACATCATCATTATAGGACATAGATTTGTTTAAAACAATCAATTAATACTCTATTTAAATCCTTAAGAGTAACAAATTCACATTTAAATTTTCTGTTACAGAATGACCCACTTCTGTATCTAATTTCATCTTCCGAGGATATCGAGATTTAGCACAATGAACTATGTTCTTATAGGGGTTAGTACACAACTGTAACCAGTATGGATGTTTGATTTTCATGAAATTTATTTAGATTATATAAAAATGTAGTGAGTCAGTATCTATATATTTGAGGTAAGTGTGTATGTGAACGTTTATGTGAAATTGAGAAAGTAGAAAACAAAGATTTTTTGTTCGAGGCCTCGTAATTCCATAAATCCCAACAGCTTGATGATCTTCATAATAAATATTTTATTTTTAAGATTTCAAATTTATAGGACATGAGAGATTGATAATCCATATATAGTTTCTCTAAGTTTCTAAGCCTATTTCGACCCATAAGAATGTTTGATGTCTATGTAAATGCTTTAAATTTATTTTTAAATGTAAGGCATACGTGTACCAAATTTCACCTTTCTGTTGAATCTGAAAGTTATAGGATTAGTGATGAGTGAGGGCTCAGAATTTTACATATAGAGATTAAAGAGTAAACGTACAGCATATGTAAATTTCATTAATTAACGTAATTTTTAAAAGTTGCTCTATTTTTATTTCACCAAGCAACTCAAAGCAATACAACCACCTATTCCATAACCGTGTCTGTAAAAAAATTCATTTTTTTAACTTTAAGGGGCCATGAAACTTTTGTAGTCTATTATTACCGTGTTTACCATAATTATAAATAACTCTACATAATTATTATTACATGTAGGCCTATAATAGCTGCCCTAAGCGAATATAAAGTTATCATTTTTCAATGGAAAATTTAGTAAGCTATTATATCTTTTTATTAAACGCTTCAGAAACCTTATATTTAATAATAGCTACATTAAACCAATTGTGCAAAACATAATATATTTACAAATATACTATAAAGCGTGTATTTAAAGATAACCATTAGAAAAAATATTTCTTTTATGCACTTTTTTCTAAGTTATATACTACTTATTTATCATTTTAAATTGTGAAAACAATTTATAAGTCTAAGATAAACAGTGGTATCCTACAATAACCTTTTAGTAAAAGTTAGATTGATATTTGAATAAATGTTATCATTTACTGAACCCAAACAACAACAAATCAAAATTAAAGTGATTTAACTTAAGGTGTTAATGTGTTAGTTATTTTACAGAATAATACGCAAAATAATAATTTACGGTTAAAAAGTTGTTTTTGTTGAGTTTTTTTTAATTATTCCAATTTGATTAAATGATAACAATGGATGTAGTAACCAGATGTTGACGATTGCTCATAAATAATGAAAACTTCGTTTGAAAAACCCATTATTGAAACAGAGGATGTCCATTTGAAAAACGGAGAACACGTTACGTAAGTATGAAAATACAACACAATATTGTAATCTGTTTGTGGAGCCGGCTCTTTGGAGGCGACAGCAATCCGCCTCAAGCCGAGCATGTTATTTGCAATTACAACTCTCCGCACTTTAATTACAATTTTAATCACGTTCATTAGGGCATATTTCAAACATTACCAGGAACACTTATTGTATTGTGGTGATACATTATGCATCACAAATGTTTTGCGGAGGAATTTACCAAAACATTTTTTGAAAATAAGCACTAACGGTGTTTTATTTTCAAAGATACATAAGTGGGCAGATAATTGAGATAAACATTCGTAATAATTATCCTTAATGAACGTTTATACGCACCCCAAACTCATTTTTCTGAATTGTGTTGTAAATACAGGAAATAAATCACTCTATTTTATACTTTATTGTTTAAACGACTGAAGGATACACTTTGCAAGAAACACTAAACGAGATCAGGTGTGTATTACTCGTATAATAAAAGTTACGCATGTCCTATTTACAGATATATTTTTTCTAAGATTATAAGTAAACGTGTAAAAGTATTAAAAACACTAGCGCATACCCTTGGCTTCGCCTCCCAATTTCTGCAACATTTCATGTACTCTGCCTCGATTTCAGTAACGCTTGAACTATTACACAGTATAACACACACACACACACACACACACACACACACACACACACACACACACACACACACACACACACACACACACACACACACACACACACACACATATATATTTGTATATTTGTAAATATATGTTTTCATACTTTTTGACAAAATTCAAATACATTGTATATATTTTTTATAATATATATTATTGTTTTTATTTTCAATAACAATATTTATAAATAAAGATCATTTAGAAAACTGTTTTAATCCAACCTCATCACTACATTATATATACTTCTAGTTATGCTGTTTCTTGGAGAAAATAGCAAAATCCTATTATGCGTTGGAAATATAACCAATTTGGATTGAAAGTGCAATATCTTAAATAAGAATTTTACTTAACTTGTGGGCCTCTTATTCATGAACATTGAAATTGGGTATCTGAGCATGAAATTTTACTATCTCCATTTTCAAAATATCATAGGACCATATTGTATATGTATAATTGTATTGTATATGTATAGTCCAGACCGAAGACTTTAGGAACATTATATGTATAGATCTTCACGAGTTAGAATCGTGTCAGTATTATCTAAAACAGTAACACCTGTGAGTATACAAAATTAAATTTTACATTATATTTATTAAACTTATTACACTCGGCGCTTTTATTTATTCGCTTTACTTTACACGATCATACCCTTATTAGAGGGTGAATAAAGGTTGTTTTATAATAGTGAAGTCATCATGTATAACAAGGTGCCAAAATCGAACTCTTATTAGACAATTAATATCAAGGACTGTAAAATGGCTTGAGGAATACTGTAATGAAGTTCAATCAGATTCCAACAATTAACTCGTTAATTAAATCGCTGTTACTAAACCTTAATAGTGGTGATCACTTTCTAAAGGTAATTTTAATGTCGCCTACTACAGAAATGTAACTCACTGCATGGATAAACTCTATTTTTCTGATCTCACGGTAAGGTCTAAGAAGAAAACCAAATTCGTTACAATATAATTAGAAACATTCTCCCCATACACAGTAAAGACAATATGTTTAGCGATCTCCATACTACCAAAACTGCCAAAATATAATACAAATAATCTCCCGTACACGTTAAAACATTATTTTTAGTGATGGTAATACTATAATGCTGTTCTGAAAATTCTAAACTGAGGTATGCCTGGTTTCTGGTTTCAATTTCTACATAACTATGTTTACCATTCAAATATTTTATTTAATTGGTTTAAATTCTAAAACAATTACAAACATATTAAAGAAACCTTACATGGGAAAAACTATTATTAAAACGTACATATCGAATTTCGTTTATTTTTCTTGCGTCCAAGTATAATGTTACGACTTGGAAATGTTGCATTTATAATCTTTTCTAAAATGTAACAGATTGCTTGTACCCCAGGTTCAAGGGAAAACAGTTATTAGGATATAAAATGCTCACTGAAATTTTGGAAGGGAGTAAATAAGATGTTCAGATCTACTAAAAAGTCCTTTCACATTCATGTCGTTAAGAGTATAAAATATTGATTACCATATAAGCTTATTTTAAGTAGTTTTTTCCGAACTAATAATAATAGTATAATATTGCATTTACAAATATTAAAATGTTCCATAAAATTTGATAAAAAATAAACTCGAAAATACACTTTATATGAATTTAATGAAACTATCTTATTTTAAACTCGCCTGAGTATAGGATATAAGACTTTCTCATAGTATTATCTTAAATAATGTGCAAATTACACCTCATATAACTTTTTATTCTAGTGTTATACATACATAGTCATTGTAACTTTTAGTTGTGTGTGTGTGTGTGTGTGTGTGTGTGTGTGTGTGTGTGTGTGTGTGTGTGTGTGTGTGTGTGTGTGTGTGTGTGGTGTGTGTGTGTGTGTGTGTGTGTGTGTGGTGTGTGTGTGTGTGTGTGTGTGTGGGTGGGTGGTTTTACAGTCTCATTGAGAAGGCAACGTGTGAGGAGACAACAAAGAAGGAAAATATCATAATTAATATAACCATATTCAATAGTTATTTCGTAAGCAAAATAGAAATAGAATTTTCGAAGTAAGCACAAAGTGAACAAACTTTTGGAAATCCGTTTAGCAATTTTATATTCTTTTTTCTCTACAGAACTTTTGAGCTGTTGCCAGAGTGACATAATATTCATGAACTTATGTCTTAATTTATACTTATGCACCAAACTTAAAGCTGATAGTCTAAAATATTCTAAATTTAGACATCATCCATTGAAGTAATCTTCACAACCCAAATACTGTGTGAACCCTCAGTGAATACCATGCCACATTTAGTACCATGGAAACTATTTTCTTCAAAACCACATTATAAATAATTGAATATGAAATAATTGATTAGACGATATTGAACATTTATTTATTACAACATTCTTGGTCCCTCCCTTTGTTAAAAATCGTCAGTGTAATTCTTTAATTTTCAGCAGAAGTTCTTTATTGTCAAACAAAAGAAATTTGGAAGCTCATTGATTTGCTTTTTGAGCCTTTTTACATGAAACGACAACGACAATAGCTTATCTCTTTATATATCTGTAGGCTATTCACACTAAGATTTACACATTTATAGAGAAAATGGGATCGTAACTTCCCAAACCGTACTTTATCGAGTACACAAATAAAGAAAAGGTTAAAGACCGGAACATTTTCTAATGGTGTTTGTACATTCTTCATTCTATCAATATCTACTACTTCTTTAAGAGGTTCCACGATAACCTCTCTGAAGGAACGTCAATTTGAAATGCTTCTTATGAAAACACATACGTTAACCACGATAATAATAAGAATTATAAATACGATATCCTGATGATTACTTCCTGAAGCAGTGGATTGAGTCACATTGAAATTAATCAAGAAAAACTGTATATTCAATGTTCAAATGTATGTCAACCCTTTGTAAAGTAAATAAATATCTGATAATAAAGTAGGTCAGTACCTTAGCTGAAGTAAACAAGCTTTAAACCATTCGGAATACTGCACTGATATGTTATCTCAAAATGGATTGCTCTCAACACAATGAACTGAATTATGATAACAAAAACAATTTTTCTTATTTGAGATTTATCTTATCATTAAAATTTGGGTACTTAACTGCATTAAAGAATATTGAGCAGGCAAATTAAATAAAAATATATTTTAGTTTAATCCTACAAGACTTTTATTACATTACTTTAATTTTATTTCATACTTCAATTTAGTTTACATAATGATACCCTAGATATCACAGGTTTCTGCTATTATAAAAATATAAATTGTAATTACAATTCTAAGAATGGAAAGTAAGAGTTATTTCTACTTTGATAGTACATAATATGTATCTAATATAATGCAAGAAATTAGATTTAATCGTTAATAACCTAGGCATTCTCCTTTTCAGTCTTAATAACTTTATCTGTGTTTGATTATTTATTATGTCTCGTTTTTAATCATTAAATAACCTAAGATGGTCCGATAATAAATCAATATAGTATCAAAAACATGATAAGATATCAACAAATTAGGCATTATTAGTATAATAAATATATAATGAAATAGAATATTCCAATAAACTTTGAATAACAGTTTGTGAATAATGCTTAGTAGATAGGGAGAAGGCCGTAAATAATGAAAATATTAAAGCCTGATACTATTTATGACGGTAGAATGCTTGAATATTGAGTACTAAAGACGGAGAAAATTCTATAGAAACTTGTATGATATTAAATTGGTGTTTTATACTTTATATTATTATTAAAAAAGATAGTTTACATATTTTTTAATATAATTTGTCAAATTCAAATTCAAATTCAAATTCTTTATTGTGTAGTATGACAATTTTTACAATAATTGTATTACACTCGTCAGAAAAATATGGTTTAAGTTGCATATCTAAATAAAACAATATTTCTCAAACTTTTCACAATTTCTATGGCCACTTTTAAATTACTAATCGGAAAAAAAACTCACCAACCGAGTAAAAAGCTTTCTGTATGAGATAGTTATATAATAATTTTTTGAATTTTGTAGGATTATTTTCCATTGTAATATTTTGCGGTAGCCTGTTATATAATTTTGGCCCCATGTTCTGGGGAAGTGAGGCACTAAGCTGAAGTCGATGGGGAACTTGCCTATGTTGAGCGCTGGATCTTGTATTGTAATTGTGGACGTCCGAACCAATTTGGATGGAACCGTATTTGAATTTGTAGTGCACAAGCATTTCGTAAATGTATAGAGACGGGAGGGTCAAAATTCTATACGACTGAAAAAATGTTTTACATGACGCTCTCCTACGTACGCCGGCTATTATACGGACGGCTCTTTTTTGCAAATAAAATACTCGTAGAAACTCCCTACGTGACGCTGAGCCCCACAGTATTATACCATACCGCAGCCTTGACTCGATCAGGGAGGTGTAGATTAGTCGTAAAAGAAAATAATTTTGATATTGAGAATATCTGCTTAGTAAAAACAATTGTGATGATAATTTTGAGCATAGCATGTCTATGTGCTTTTCCCAAGTAAATTTACTATCAAAAATTAATCCCAAGTACTTACAATCTGATTCTAAAGGCAATTCGAATTCATTCATAACGATCAGTGGATCGATTTCTGAGCTAAAATAATTTGAAAAAGAAATACTTTTGGTTTTTGAGGGATTAACATGTAAATTATTTCGATTTAAGTATTGATATAACTTTGTTAGTTGTAAGAAGCAGTTTATCTCTATATGCTCTAATGATTTAGCTTGGAAGATTAAGGCGATATCATCCGCATACATCGTAATATGTAACTCTGGAAAATTTATTGTTAAACTGTTTGTATACATGATAAATAATATCGGCCCCAAAACGGAGCCTTGGGGAATACCAAAATTTAATTCCAATTTATTAGAATTTACATTTTTAACCTGAACACTTTGTTTTCTATTTAGTAAAAAAGATTTAATCCAGTTGAGGGCTACTCCACGCACTCCTAGGCGACTTAGTCTTTCAAAAAGCACTTCATGATCTAGGCAGTCGAATGCCTTTTGAAGATCAAGAAATACCCCTACAGCTTTACATTTTTTATCTAAAGCGTCGATCGCATGGGTTGCAAATTCTGCCATCGCACAAGCTGTGTTTTTCCCTCTAACAAATCCATATTGTTCTTTACATAATAAGTTATGATGGAAAAGAAAATCTAACAGTCTATTAGCAAAAACATGCTCAAATATCTTAGAAAATGTTGAAACATTTGCAATTGGTCGATAGTTTTCCGGGAGACCCGTATCTCCGTCCTTGTATATAGGCCGTACGATAGCTTGTTTCATTTCCTGCGGAAAGAAACCTTCCATCAAAGAGGAGTTTATAATATTCGAAAGGGGTATAGATAAGGCATTTGCACATTTGCGAACTAGTTTATGTGATATACCATCGTATCCGGAAGCATTTGAGTTTTTAAATTTCATTATTATTTTATAAATTTCTCTGGGGTCTGTAGGAGTCAGCATGAGCGTACTAGGACAAGTTTTTTCATATTGTGACTGTACCGTCGGTTCCGTTATCATCGAACTCTTATGTTTACCAACATTAGCAAAATAGTTGTTTAAGATTTCCGGGTTCGGCATGTCTGCTGGTAACAAAACAGGTTTTCTGTTTCTGTCTTGATCTATTATTTTCCAAGCTTCTTTACCTAAATTATCGGTATAGCGTAGACGTTCGCACAAATAAGCCGCTTTAGCAACCTTTATAACCTTTCGGTATATTTTTCTATAATTTTGGTAGTATTCTAAAAAATGTTTAGTCTTGTTAGTTTTTTTCCTATAATCAAGTTCTTTAAGTTTTCTCGAAGAAATTATTATCCCCTTAGTAATCCAGGAATTTTTTCCTTTTCCTTTAACGTTTGGTTTTGTTTTAATGGGACAGGCTATCGAAAAATAGTGATTAAATATATTTCTAAAGCTACTAAATTTGTCTCCGGTATTTTTATGATCCTTCACAGTTTCCCAAGACTCTTTATTTAGTAGATAATTTAGTATTCTCAGATTTTCCGGGCATGTATTAGGTGTAGCGCAAGCGCTCTGGCCTGAACGAGTAATTTTGGCGGAGGAATTCAGAGGTGAAACTGTAATCAACTGAGCAAAGTGATCGGAAAGTCCTGTACCGATTACGTCGACTTGCAACATATCAGCGTTAATATTCGATAAGACATGATCAATTAAAGTTGAAGAGGTGCCTGTTTCTCGTGTTGGTGAGTTTACAAATTGCTTTAAATTAAACTCCCGCATTAGGTCCTTTAGTCTATTTGTTTCAGGACTTTTAACAAGCCAGTTCAAGTTCAAATCTCCTACAACAAGACATAGCTTTCTATTACTTAACAAATAGTTCGACAACAACTGGTAAAACAATTTGTAAAACATATTTACATTTGAGTAGTGAGGTGACCTATAAATACCAAACAAAAATATCCTTTCACCATTATTTAAAATTATTTCAGTCCCTGACAATTCTAGTGACATTTCTTTAGAAAATCTACTTACATTAATCATATTTACATTAATTCCATTTTTACATAAGATAACTGAACCTCCACTACTTTTGTGTTCCGACCTTGAGAACTGACTAATAATTTTATAATTCTGAAAATTAATTGACTTTAACTCGTCTGTTTTCAAGCCATGTTCACTAAAAACCGCCAAGTCAGGCTGTTCCATGTGTAAAAATATATTTATCAAATCTATCTTATCTCTCATATACTGTACATTTAAGTGTAATATTTTGAGGTTTTCAGCATTTACTAAAGTTTGTATATTATTATGTGAAATATCAAAACATCTAGGTATATTTAGATTTGCTGTAGCAGAACGCTTTTCATTGTCATAGCTTATATGTTTAAACTTTTTTGATTTATTTTGTCTACCATTGCCCTACATAGCTGATGTTTACCCCAATTATTTAGGTGTAGACCAAGAGAGCTATAGTTTTTAGGTGGTGTATTTGCTAATGATAAGATTTTCAAGTGGTCGTATTTCAATGCCTCAATTATTAGTTCTATGTTTATTTTTCTTATTTTGACATTTAGGTGGGGCTTATCATACCTTAAAGGTACGGTACAGACAATAACATTAGTATTTTTTGTTTTCTCAGCAATTCTTTTTACATAGTCTTTTGCACTAAATTCAGTTTTCTCTTCAACATTGTTCGAACCACTCAGAACGATAAGGCGATCGTTGTTGCTTGTTTGTTTTCGCCTCGTAATCTAAGTCACTGACTATGTGCTCACTCTTGCCACTTGACTTCACAACACTGTACACTGCAAAATTTTCACCTAACTGATTCTGTAGCAAGTGACGTAGATTACGACCATGGCTGTCAGATAGCAATGTTACTTTACTAATTAGCTTATTTCTTGTTTCTTTGGTCGGAGTTGTATGGTTTGATACTTTAACTAATTTGTTGTTTTTATTTTTAAGCCAATTTATTTTGCTGTAAATTTTGTTTACTGAAAAGCTTTTGTTAAAACAACGATCACCTTTGATGCTGATGTTGCTCACTATCATTGAACATATAAGTTCAATATAGTGAACCACATAAGCACCACACTCTACTCCACTTTTCTGTTGACGGCATTGAATCTGTACCACGTTGACGTCAGGGTCACCGCTAAGCGCTACTGCCAGTCTCTGCGCGTGGGGGCGGTTCAGGGGCTCCACGCTGTCCAGATGGCAGTATGTGTTACTCTCCCTGGTGTACACTAATAGAGACCAGTGGGTTCCACCTTCTCTCGTCTCGTCCTCACGGTTGTTCACCGCCGCCAGGACGTAGTCGTATGTGTCACTTGTTCAAACTAAATACAGCTGTAAAGTATAAAGTTTTGCTGGATTTACTATTTGCTCGTATTTAAATTGCATTACTGACAATGAAAAATCGTGTAGGAAGCAAATAAACACAAATATAATTTCACTTTTTTTGCTTTATATTTTAGCTTCTCAATGACATTACTGTTCTTCGGAACCATATGTAAGGTCACATACCAGGAACAATGTGTAGCAAAGCGGGCCGTCAGTTTATAGGAAAAATAGGTTGTAAACGCATAAAATACGCATAAGCTGTTTAAACACCGCAACAAATAATAATAAATATATTATTTCATTAAACATTTCTTTGTTTATATGTTGATTTTAATATATCCATAAGTATAAAATGTTTCATTAGCTATTCCATCTAAGTCCCTTTCCAACATACAATCTCCACAATCAGCAAACATTCGAAATCTAGCTTAGTACACGGTCACACTTCAAATGATATGTCATATTCTCGCTTTAAAGTGCTTTCGTTTATAGTGTATGCTGTAATTTCGTTTATGCTGTAATTATAGTCGTTTTTAAAGAAGTTTTAAATGCATCAAGTGTCAGGGCACTTTTAATAGAATTTGGTAATTCCTTAAATCCAAAGAAGGCAAAACGGCATTTCGAGCTCGGTAGCTTTCTGGCCTTTAAGAGTGTAAGTCACAAGCCAATATTATATTGCGTTTATATTTTTAAGTTTTTTTTTTAATGTAGAGTGTTAACAATCAAAAAAGTAAATTCCTTCGTAAGTGGTCACCTTTTACTCAGTATAATTGATCATGCAGTAACTTCATCACTCAAAAGCACCCGAATTTAACAGGCAAATTTAACCTGCTTTCGAAAATTAAACAATGTAAATTAACAATAGTCTAAAATATATATTAAGAACAATTTTAGCGTTATTTAATATGTTTAATAAAATTTGTATTTTTAAATATAAACATTCAAAAATATATATGAAATAAATCAAAAATATATATGATGTAGTGCAATACGTACAGGTAATGACTATTACCAAGGGTTAATAAATTACTAGTCAAACCAATATAATCTACAATGTATAGAAAATCCTGCGAAGAAGCCTATTAAAGATACTGCTTTTAACGTTCAACTACAGAAATATTATGTTAGGCCGTTAAAAGTTTTCTTTCTATATTTGTATTTAATGAAACAGGCCTTTTATATTAAACTGTTTAAATATGTGATTTTTTAAACGATTAAGAGAAGTTCCTAAATAACCTGATTATTAAAAGTGCTTACTCAAGAGTATGCTTGGTAGAAAATAAGGATTTTGAAATCGATTCCAGCTATTTTGTAGATTGCTCTTGATCTGAAATTATTGTTATAAAAACAAAGTTTGACTGTTTAGTGAAGTATTTTACAATGGAATCGTTAATCTGAATATGTCTCTCGATAAATGATTCACCTGCCCAACAGCCAGAAAATATGAACTCATCTATGTAATTTCCGTACAAAGGGTGAACTTGAACTTTTGCACCATTGAATAGTTTCGAGAGATGCGACTCCATATCAAAACTATGAGGCATATAGCTGCATTCAAACACGGACTGTGTGGTGAAATTACTGGCGGGTTAAATTTATAAAACCTTAACAGAATAGAGACCAGCGACTACTGGTTCTACTACGGAGTTAATAGATCGGTAATTCCTAACCAAAATGGGGAACTGCTGTAACAAATATTGTTAATTTACGTTGCAGAATCGATTTTAGAAGTTAGGATTGATCGTTCTTTAAACGACGATGTTTTTATAGAACTCAGTTTGTATGCATCTCAATAAACTCTTATTATATTCTCTTGTATTTAAATGAAAAAAACTATACATTTTTAGCAACAGAGATCAAATTCTGGTTTAAGTTTCTGCTCCCATAAACCTCGGGCGTTTGAAGGGTTTATAATATTATATTATAATTTAAAATAATACAAAAGCCATACTGTTTAACAAAGAAACGTTAATGGTAGCACATTCACCTGGAAAGAGAGAGATCTGGGTTCGAGTCCCAGGGGAGCAAGTACTTTTTGTGATTCAATGTTTATTGAAATAAAATTCGGCTATTGCCATGTATACAAATTTAAGTAATGTAAATAAAAAAGGATTGACAGGTATTTGGCCTTCCGATCATGTGTTAGTTTGATTATTTAAAAGCTTATGTGACAGATAACGCCAAGTACAAAACAATTGAATTGTGTTTTTGTGTCTCAATGTTTATTGAACTAAATTCGGCTATTGGCATTTATACAAATTTAAGTATATATATATATATATATATATATATATATATATATATATATGCATAAGCATACAGCAAGTAGTTCTATAATGGAGCACATCTAACCACGGAATGATGCTGCATGTCATTTTATCTATCACTAATTAAGCTGACAAAATTTCTGTTTTGTCTGTTGGAAAGATGTTAAAATTACTTTGATTTATGTTTATGTTTTTGTCTTTGTGTTCACTGGACATATTAAGAATGAAATGAGTTAAGGACTTTAAACTTTGCATATCACTTCAGTGAAAGTCTTTACGTAATACAATGTGTTTTGCGACTTCTTGTAAGTTTAATGATTTTAAAGAACAAAACTTATTTGCGTGATAATCCATGCCCAAATCAATTACTTACTAATACTCATTTTTGCTAATAATACATTTAAATAGTAAACAAGTTCTAAAAATAGTTTTTTGTTAAGCGAATAATTACCAAGTTACGCTCTTAAATAATTTCAAACCACAACCATGTGGTTTAGGTGTAATCCAGTTTCAACTACACACATGTAGCCCATACATTTATGTCGAGGTTACCACCACAATCCATTAGTATTTTATGTGTTATTAAATTTAAATAATTTTCATTTCCTCTGACTAAAAAAGCACCTAACCAACTCAGGTGATTATACACCTAACCCACGAGGTATTCATAAAATAGATACCACCCACAAAGGGTAGCTTTTGGATTTGAATAAGAAATTATTCACGATGGTATTGAGTATCAATGAACGAGGCCGGGTTTATAAGGCTCTGATATGCAAAGACACGCCACGTCACATATTGAATTCCTTCTTCCGCATGACTACCATCAACTTAAATGTTACTTCTAGCCAAGGACGTACCCAGCTGTCTCCCGCTCGAAGCAACATTATAAGAAATGGATGGTTATTAAATATACTTTAGTTGTTGAAATTTATTAACATTATCAAAATAACTATTTTATCGTGTAATTTATCGTTATATTATTATCAATCGAAATTATTGTACAATCGTACACTATTATTTTCTATACGAAAACAGAAAAATAATAATACAAATAAGATATTTATCATAATCGAACACTTCTTAACACTGATCTAGAGTCGCATAGCGTCTGCAAAGGGAATTTATGTCACCTATTAGTGGAATTCAAGAGAGGGAGAGTTAGCTAGTGAGCTCTAGAAGATTCTACAGGCAGCAACCAATGAGGAAAAAGAGAATCCTCTAGAACGGTCTTCGCCTACCCCTTCGGTCTAGTTAGTTCCACATCAATATATAAGAGCCTATAGTTGATCAGTATTTTAGTTGAACTATTGATTTTTACTAAGAGTTCTAATCTAAACAACCAAATTTTTTTTATTTATTCCGGTTATATTTTATTAGTTTACTTTCTTATTTACGTTTGAAGAACACTGAGGCCACCTACTTAAATTCATATAAGAATCTGGTTCCAAAAAGATAAAGAAAGCAGATTTATCAATTCAATCTTTGCATAATTTTATGATAAAATGTTACTTATATTTGTATGGATATATTATTATCTAGAAAATAAGTAGGAACTGGTATGATTCCGGCTAGTACGGCTAACGTTAAAGGACCTTATAATATACTTCGTAGAGTAAAGATTTGCCTGAGAAGTGCAATGAGACAGGACTGATAGACTAAATTCCGTTTGATAATCATATATCGGTAATTATTTAAGAAAAATCAGGACTGACTTGAAACGAGAATAAAAAAAATTTCACTACAAATCCAAGAAAATCCATACTATTATACGACATGTAACTTGAGTGGCAAATCCAGCAAATAATTTTAATATAGTATTAGATACAGCACATTACTAAATATACACATTACCATACGTAAGTTTCTTAAAACTTTGTTTTCATTCACCTTTTCCGCGCTAAAAAGTTACTATACCTATACCTACAGCTAAAATTTATAGGTACTATGTAATACATATTTTAAACATACCCGCCCTCCTCTTTTTTAAAATTTCACCATTGATATTAAAGTTTGAAGACTGTTACGTCTTTGAACATGATAGCATATTTTCGAATGTTGGGATCCTATTATTAATCTACAGACTGCTTTAAGCACACATTTAAACTAGCTGGTGGTATAAATATTGCAAGATTGATAGAACTTTTTAGTTTGAAAGATTACGAATTGGGCAATAATGTATTTTATTGAGGATGGACATAATATCGAGCTGTTTGTTATTTATTTTTGAAGATTTTTATTAAAAAAAAACATGTAATATTATTAAGAATACTGAATTACGAAATCTGAAGATGCAGTGCTATTGATGGGAACAAATCAACGTTAGATTTTAGTTGTTCACTTTTAAAATTTAATTGAATTCAAATGTTGATGATTAATACGGCCTTTAAATTTAATTAAGCTCTTGCTATATAATATAAACGAGCAATAATTAGGAAAAACCTATCACCTATCATTGTAATAACAAATTTCAAGTATTACATTTATTTCTTTTTAACGTATTCTATTATTTATTTCATGCTATTTATTAAATATGTGTTATAATATACTTATTAGCGGGAAATTTTATATTTTGTATATTATAAAATTTGATAATCACAGTTTAATTTGTATTATCTAGGTACTTATCAAGTCTAATCTAATTTGCTTAGGAAACTCCGCGTTCTAAATGCCACACTTCAAAAGCCATACTAACATAGTCATATGTGACCTTGTAAATGTTTCTAATGGCTCACATTTTCGTGTATAGTAGGATTTTCCATCCTGTGTTACAATCTAAACTGGTAATGATCTCTTGTAGTTTTATAAAATAACCCGTTTATCTTAATCGGATATTTATAAAAATGTCTCGATATTTTAAAATAATATAGTTTGTGGTATTGACGTGACAACGTCTTAAATTAGGTTGCGGCTCGGAGTCACTCATGAAAAAGTGTAACGCCCGGTAACGTTACGATGCCCGTCCAGTGGGTCCGCCGCACGGGATTCGCACGGGATAAAGCAGATAACTGTGGGTCCGCCGCACGGGATAAAGCAGATAACTATGTTTATTCGTGAAAATGTGGAGTGCTTAGATTCGTCATTTACAACAACTACAACAATAAAGGTAAATAATTGTACACTGATATTTCATTATCGTAAACTATGATTGATTGATTAATTGTTAGATTGACACAAAAGTTGAGAAACTGAGTTTATAGGTTGAAATGAAATGAAATGAAATTTGTTTATTTAAACAGGCAAAGTTAGGGCCTCATGGCCCTTTCTTACACTTAACCTGTCTGATAAATAAGCAGAACAATAAACAACATGACAAATATTAACCAAATTAATATTGACACTAATATACCTTACTAAATACATTAAATCAAACATTAATCTAAACACTAAAAAAATTATAAATATGATACTTCTAAATAAAAATAAATAAAAATATAAGTATACAATCATGACACAAAATAATACTACAACTTCCATCTTTAATAATAACCAAAAACTATAATTAATACCTAATAACAATAATTTATAAATATATAATAAGAATATTTTTGAAATAAATAATATATATGCGGTTTGTCTTACTCACACTCCTCACACACAATGCCAGCACCACACCCACAGACCCCTAGGACGGATCCGCCCCGACCAACCGTTCATGGTACAAACGTTTCAGTGCCGCCACAAACCGCCGATCTCCCTCAATGGAAGTGACTTCTTGGGGGAGGGAGTTCCGCAGACGACAACCCGTCACTTGAAAAGATCTATCAAATACTACAGTCCTGTGTTGGGGCATTCTTAAGGTACGAGAACCAGAGCGAGTGCTTCTTACACTATCATGAGATATAAATTGGAAATAGTTTGAAAAATATTTTGGAAATCCAGATTGTAAAATTGAATGAACTAAATTTAGTATTTTGATTGATCGTTGTTCTTTTAATTTCAAAATATTTCCCTGAATATAGTACGGTGTAATGTGTTGGTCTCGTCTCACATCATAAACGTAACGTAAACAGTAGTTTTCAGTCCTTTGCAGCTTCTCACTAAGTGCTACCGTCATGTCATTCATCACAGAGTTGCAGTAATTGAAGTGTGGAAGTACTAGTGATTTTGTCAACAGTAGTTTGATCCGTTCAGGTAGAAATCTTTGTAAGCGTTTCAGTGAGTGGACAGATGCGAAGACTTTTTTACATATATCCCTCACCGCTTCCGTCCAAGTCAAATTCGAGTTAAATGTCAAACCAAGATTTTTCACTGTTTCGTAGTATGGTAGAGTAGTTCCGTCAATAATTAAGGATTCAATAGTGTTCGGGTCCAGAAAGTTCCGTAAACGTGTGTGGCATATATGTATTGGTTTGGTTTTTGCATGGTTTAGTGTAAGCCCATGGTTTCCACACCATAAAACAATATTTTTAATGTCGTCATTCATCCTGTTGATACAGTCGTTAATGGAGTTAACGTCGAAGTGCAAGTAGATTTGTAGGTCATCAGCGTACATGTGATACCTGCAGTATTTGAGAACTCTGTGAATGTCATTTACATACAGTACAAAGAGTAGGGGACCCAGGATAGAACCCTGAGGCACCCCACAAGTAACACACCCCCAGTCCGAAGTCACGTCAGCAACCTTGACACACTGCCTTCTTTCTGACAGGTATGATCTCAGCCAATTAAGAACATGATCAGAAAACCCTACTACCCTTAATTTAGCTAACAGTAACTTGTGGTTTACGCTGTCGAAAGCTTTAGAAAAATCAAAGAGAGTAAGAATTGTGCCCTGTCTATGGTCCATGGCAAGTCGTATGTCATCAGTTACCTTTAGCAGTGCAGTTTCAGTACTGTGGTTTGTGCGAAAACCAGATTGGTAGTCACTTAATATGTTATAGTTAGTCAGATATTCAGTAATTTGACAGTGCACTATTCTCTCAAGGCCTTTAGATAGTGCAGGTAGAATACTTATCGGCCTGTAATCCGAGCATGACACTGGAGCTGAGTTGAGGGGGAGGACAAGGGCAGACTTCCATTGAAAAGGGAAAACACAGCTTCTTAATGACGTGTTGAAGATTAAAGTAATAATAGGGAGGACAGCAAAGAGGATATTTTTAATGAGGCGTATTGGAATACCGTCACACCCAACAGCATTGCTGCGGATACGGCGTATAGCCCTCAACACGTCACCCTGTATCACTGGCTTAAAAGTAAACTCAGGATAATTTCGCCTGTGATCAGGTAAGTTATGAAGATAGGTTAAGTAGTCATTCACTTGACCTTGGTTGATAGTTGGACTACAAGAAGTGAAAAAGGTATTTAATTCATTCAATGGGATATGGACCTGATGTGATTCACGTTGCTTTCCCACCCCAAGGCTTTTAACTTTTCGCCATAAGTCGCTTGACGACTGTTTTCTGTTCTCAAAAAGACTTCGCGTGTATCTCAGTCTGGAATTGCGTAGAAGCTGCTTAACCCTATTCCTAAGTTCACGGTACTGGTCCATAAGTATAAGATCTTGGGAGCGCCTCGCTCTCCTGTACAGACTGTCGCGACGTGCCATCAGACTGAGAATTTCGTTTGTCATCCAGGGCACTGGACGCCTTTTACTAATACGCTTTGTCACTATAGGTGCATGTTTGTCATAAACACCCATGATGGTTTTATTAAAATCATCCACCATATCATCTACAGATTCAAGGTTTTCAAGGTTTTGCCATGAAATCATCAAAATATCAGACATAAACGCAGCCTCATCCATATTTTTAAAGTCTCTGTATTTTATGAATCTAACTTGAGCCTTAGGTATATTTACAAAATAAACACAATAGATTAGGTCATGCTTTGATATGGCAGGGACTGGAAGTTGCCCATGAAGGACGATATGCTGTGGTTCTGAAACAACCATAAGGTCAAGAAGAGTGTCAGATCCGGCAGTGTGGTGTGTCGGTTCCAGTGGCAGTATTGTCAGATTACAAGAATCGAGAATAGAAGTCAGTTGTCTATAGTCATAGTCGTGATTGTTTTTCAGTAAATCAGTATTGAAGTCGCCCATGATCAATATTCGACTATATCCATGCATAAGTTGCAAGAGAGCATTTTCAAAGTCTGCCAGATGACCAGCCCTAGGCGGGCGATAACACACTCTCAGTAATAGTACATCCGAACCTGACAAGCCAATTTCAATGAAAATGAATTCGGGCCTGGCCGAGTACTCAGATGGAGATAACGCAAGCTGTTTACATCTCAAGCCCTCCCGGACATAAACTGCAACACCTCCACCTGTCTTTCCCAGTCTGTCGTTCCGCTGCAGAGTATATCCGGGAAGGGCCACCTCACTTATACGAATACTCGGCTTGAGCCACGTTTCCGAAATGCCAATCAGATCAAAATTTTGAGGCCGAAATATTTCTCTGATCTCATCAATATGCCCCCTCAGCGACTGAGCATTAATATGTGCGGCTTTCAAGTGTCTAGGGTAAGGCGCTAAGGAGCTAGATAAGATATCAGCTGTGGAATGATGAGGCGGGGTGGGGAGGGGGACCTCTCGGTCGGCGCGGCGACAGCTGTGCGGACCCGCTATCCTGGGTCCACAGTCCACGGTGGCGCGACACGCCCGCCCCGGCCCGCGGCCGCGGCACTGACATACCCACACACACTCACACACACACTCATCCACTCAATAATGCTCTTAACTATTTTTACCTGAGCCAAAACACAGTTACATGCTGTACGGCTCCTTGTGCGAAAATAAAATAAAATAAAATAGGGGTGCAATAATAAAATAATTATAACAATGGAATACAATAATAAAATGCTGTATAAAACTAAAGGTTTATAAATTTATATAATTAATTACGGTAGTCGAAATAATAAGATACTAACAAAATAAAGAAGATCTTGTGCTAACACAAATGAAAAAGAAAAACAAAAGTTATTTTCCCATGTAGATCGCAGTGTTGATAATGTTTTCTATTTAAAATCATTAATGGTTTATTACATGTTTTTTTATGCTATTCAAAACCGAGTGCAGTGTAAAACACAATATAAAGTAATAACACGTACATTACCATATACATATACAAACATATATCTATATATATAAAAATGAATGTTTGTATGTTTGTCCTTTATGGAATCGTGAACTATTGGACCGATCATGATGAAAATTTGTACGTATATGTATTTTTCCACGGAGAAGGTTTATAAGCTATGCCCATCCCTTTCCCGATTCAGGATTCCGCCCCACTGGTTACAGAAATACCCATAAGAAATGCATTGCAGCAAACATATGTTAACGTCTTTTCAAATTTTTAATCAGCTGTTCTTTGTAAACATATATTACACTTATAGTTTTAAAGCATAGAGTAAGCTTAAGAGAAACGACAAATTTTGTTTAAACTGTTTTTGCAATCACTGTTAAACATAGACTTTACTATCCAGATAATACAATTCAAATTTGACGTAAAAATTCACCTTTAACTGCAATATTTATTTAATATAAACCATGCTCATGCTTGATCAGAAGAGTAATGCAGATATCATAATTACTATCTTACGTTGGCTACAAATATAAAGAATGTTATAAAATCAACCTTAGTTGTTTTTTTTTGACAGAAGTATGGTTCTCAAAACTCCGTGTGTACATATTCTCTCGATCGAGACAACAAAGCAAGCTCAATCGTGGCATCGGAGATATAACTAATTTAATCTAAAATTTATTATAGTAAAAAAAAAATTTACTAAGTAATATAAGGACTTCGGTTCTTAAGATTTGCGTGCGAAGCCGTGGGTAACAGCTAGATAGAGGCAGGAATATGGTACATACCTTCATAATACGCCCAAGAGGCTCACGATGGAACGACTATCAATTATCTCAGCAATGTTTAGAATGTGATAGAAAAAGAATAAGTGAATATAGTGTACTGTTTTCAACGGGAAATTGCGTGCGAAGCCGCGGGCAACTTTTGCAAAAAATTATTGAAATGCGCAGCAAAGCGCGCCGGGCCCGCTAGTACATAATAAAAAAGGAAAAAAAATCAAGCCTTACTTTTACTTTACCTATAGAAAACAAAAATCATAATAAATTATAAATAGTTTTAAATTAAAAAAAAAAAAAAAATGAAATACTTCTAATTTAAGCTACTTTAAATCAATAGGTTACTTTACGTCCGCCAACCTTGTAGCCTTGCCTTTGTGTCCACGGCTGTCCACCCACATAACTCGGCCGTCGCTGGTCCAGCAGCTGCGCAGCCCATGGACCTCGACCGCCCGCCGGTACACCTCTTGGCGCCGCGCCGTCAGGTCCTCGGGTACCACCACGCCGGTACCCTTCAGTCTCTTCTTGGCGGCGTAGACTGCTCGGCGGTCCCGGTGGCTCACGAAGCGGACGATTATTGCCCGAGGCCTGGTTCTGCCGTCAGCCGCTGGAGGTTGAGGTCTTCCAACCCTGTGGGAGCGGCTGATTGACGCCTCCGTCATCTCCAGCCCCAGCTTCTCCTGGCAGAGCTTCACAACCAGGGCGTCGGTGTTCTCCCCCTGTTCCTCGGGTACACCGTAGACACGGACGTTGCTCCGCCGGGTGTACTGCTCCAAGTCATCCACCCGCTCCGCGTGCGCCACCTCCATCCTCACCATATCCGTCCTCAGTTTTATCAGCTCCTCGCTGAGTCGGCTGATCTCTTGATTGGCTTTCAAGAGCGCAGTCTGGACAGCTTCCTCGACCACAACCTTCAGTTTTGCCACAAGGGCGTCAACGGCGCCGGCGTGAGAAAGACATTCCCCCACGCACGCCTCGAAGGATTGGTGGGCCGTAGTCGGGGTCTGTTTACCTCCAGGCATCGGTGAAGGTGAGGCGGACGGATCAGATAAGGAGCGCTCCAAACCTTTCTTATCAGTAGATTGTAGAGGCACTCGCTTGACCTTTGATCCTGACCGAAGACCAGGCGGAGACCGGAACATTAATGGCTTAAATTAGGTTTTCTCTCTCTACAGTTCCGGCAGCACTTATTGATTCCGATAAGACGGTAACGTAATCCAACACTGTCACGTACGTATAGTTTTCAAAACATAAAAACTATTAGAACCCGTCAAACGCGATTAAACATTCAGGAGCCGACGCACACACGTGTTCTAATGCAGGTTCATCCCCACTCCAATGGTTATGTCATACTATTGACAAATGTTGATAGTGTTAAGTAAATTATTAGTTTAAATCACTCTGCAATCAATCGTAATTCAGTCGATTGAGAAGAAACAGCGCGTATTGCTAGTCAAACATTTAAAATAACAAATTATAACCTCTAACCTGTCATAACAGTGCGACCAAACAAACGAACTAAACCGACCAATCACCACGCGCGAAGTTAGAATTTAACTGTGTTTAGCAAGAATTTCAAATTCCAATTTTAGTAAATGTTTTATTCAACTTTACCATTTAGAATAACAAATTTTAATTAATTTCAAATTATGTACAATGTTTTAGTAAACAAAATATATTTCTATAGTTAAAATTTGTGCAATTCTTATTTTCATTCAATTCCTTGTTCCTATTGTGCAATTTAATAATATTCATATCAATAAATATTCTACCGAGAAAAAGACGTTGTCACGTAAAATCTTCGCCCGTAAAACCGACTTTACAGGCAACCATAATTTTTTTTAAGACGTGTCTAAACCAATAGCAGTCGAACTAGACATGTTTAATAATGAGAATAATTAAACTTTTATGACAAACTTCATAGGAGGTGGCGGATTTTTATTTTGGTCAAAATTTGAACCTTCTCTGTGTTTTCCAGACTATGCGGACCTACGTGGATTTTTAATGTGCAGCTAATTCCCACCATGAGACGTACTGACGCTATAACGGTGGGAGGGAGAGCAAGCTCAGCATTTAAAAAGCTAACTCTTGTGTTAATAGTGTAATACTGCATAGATTTACTATGATGGGAAAAAGTTTCAAATGACGCCTTTTATGGAGGAAATACTTACGGTAGATGTGGAATTGTTTTTATATTTGCCTTAACTGACTCTCTAAATTATAAGCGACTATTCGTATTTAAAGATTAGATGCCAAGAGGATCATTGCTCCAGAGCAATATGTATAATCCAGTTTTGCAGATGTGTACGTATAATTCACTAATCAGTAAGTTAATCAATATAGGTCATCCGATGTATGAAACAATCTAATGAATCATATTGATGGGCGATACCAGTGAAACTGTCAGTATCACCTGGGACCATGTTAGAACAAAATGTAATTACTTTGACAGTAAATAATATTGTGAGAAATAACCATTTGAAATCAATGTAAGCAATTTAAAAGTTAAGCGAGTAATATTAAAGATCTCCTTTAATACAAAACACTGTACAACTATAGTAATCCAGAAATTTTAGCAAGTTATTAGATGGAATTTTTGTTTTCATACCAGCCATCTGCCAGGAAACGAGACGAATATAAACTCTAGTATATAATATGTAAAAGAACAAGAAGTTGACTATTTATTCAAGAACCTAATTGAGGATTTCAAGGTACTAATGTCTAAATATAATTTCTTGTACTGTAGTAAATGCACAAGAATGTCAAGTTATCATTCTTATGAGAATGACAGTATCTTTACTTCACGGTTTGTAGAGTGGTCAGTAGAAGTGCTAAGATCGTTTTAAGAATGTGTATGATTGTAGAAAAAAAATAGAAAAATCAAATTATAAAAAATCTAAATAAAATCCTCATACAAATGTATTTTATTGTATTTTAAGCATATTACAAGTTCAGATGTCCTTATAAATAACTTAGTATTTCAAAGCTATTACTTTTAAGTATGTACTATATAACTGGCACATACCCGCGGCTTTGCCCACAATTTATATTTAGTTTTCCGTATATTTGTTTAAATAGCTCCCACGATTTCATTAACACTTGAACTATTTTAGATCCATGAAAAGAACTCTAAAGTCGAAGTTCATAGTCTTCTTAGAGAAAGCGCTTGTGATGCTATATGATAAGGTCCCATGATATTCTTAAAGTGCAGTTAGTCATATATCGTGCACCTGGTACCAATTTTGCAGTGTTCATTATAAAAAAGGCCACAAGTTTAGAAAAAATTTAAATCATTCTATTTAAGATTTTGAACCTCTAGTTCAATTAACGCAAAATCAGAAACTATTTTTCCCGGAGAACCAATATAATTATATATTCTAGGCAGAAATGACACACAGAAAAGTTTATTTTTGTCCATGAACTATGTTGTATTGTGATGAATTTGTACCATGGTTTTGACATGTCGCATGCCCAATCTTAATTGCAGGAAAGAAGCAAAATTCGTCGTCTCTTCGCTATACTTCCGTACAACAGCTCACGCCTCCTCTCTGTGTGATGGTCTTACTGTGTAATTATTGCTATAGAAACTGTTATAGACATCTCAAATTGAATAATTATCTTTAAGGACAAATCATTTTCATTACATACCTTTTAAATGTGTTCCTAATTAAAATAATGGTTTATATAACTTTGCTTGTGTTACTTTACTTTATACATGAAAGACATTTATTTAATTACGTCAAGACAGAACATTTTAGACTGTAAAATTTGTAAAATCTTAAAAAATATTTGTTATAAACGGATGAAAGTTAATGAAATAAATCCGTGTTTACTTCTGTCGTGCAACCCAATGTGTTCAATAGTATAGCAATCGTATCGGAAACATATTTAATTACAAAACTGTACCTTTTTATAACAATAACAATTTTAAGTTATGATATTTCATGTTACATTGTTATAATAAGTACTTCCTAAATTAAAAACAGTCATGTGTTTGTTTTCTAAGTGATAAATATTAGTAGAGAAACTAAATATTATTAGGATACTATTTTATATTTTTAAACCACGAATAATTTAGTACAAAATTTTTCAAAAAGCTTTTTATTCATAACTATACATTTGAAGTGTATATTACAATTTGAATATTTTTACTAATATACTTTATAAGTTAAATATATACACATTAAGTACCATTCAAAATAATTCAGCTCGTTATATAGAGAAATCAGTTAATGATATAAGAAATATTTGGTGTATACAAATCCAAAATAACAGAACTCATTCATAACAATATGTAGTTATTATTCATTAACAAAAATATTTGAAACTTCTAGGAACCATTCAACTGAATTACCGGTAATATTCAACAACCCTTATAAATCTGTTTCGGAAACCATTTAACTTTGGCGCTGTGAACGGAGAAGTACGACTGTAACAAGTAATTTCCTTTTAATATCCTTAAACAATAAATTACAATCGAACTTTCCTTACAAGAGTTTATGTAATTAAAACCAAAGTTAAATCAAGAATTTTTAATTATATTACAAGTGTCTTAAAGTCTTTTCTTGACCTTATGGAAAAATGAATTATTTGGAAAATAACTTATTATTGTGTACGATTTTATCTGTATGTGTTCTAGAAAATATGTAATGAATTTAAAAAAATCCCAATATTTAAAATTTAATATTGTTATGACCGTTAAAACCGAATTATAATTTTTATAATTTATATTTATTTTTTTTATTTTATAAATTATAATTTATAACTTTTAACATAGTAGAAAAATTATTAAATTGAGTTACATTAACAAGGCAAATAAATAGAGATTTTAGTTCAATTATAACCGCTTCTGTACAATCAAAGAAATCTTTTAATAATATAGAAGATGACTGAATCTGTAAAGTGTGCAGTCACTTACCTGTAACAAGATCGCTGATTATGTCTTTGATGGTGACGTCAGCTTACCACAGGTAGTATGTATACGTTGCAGGGTAAGTAAGCGTTAGTCACAGCAGTCTAATCCGTAAACACCTAAAATGCACTACCTGAACCGATGAGATCTAGGTACAAGTGATTTTACGAAATTACACTACATGCATTTTAGGTGTAATTGGGATTGTTTTAGTTGGATTCATGTAACACATCTCGAGAGCATAGTGCTGGGCAAACATTGTGATAATGCCGATCATGTCAGTTGTATTAAGTTATTTGAGAATAAAGGGAATAGGGTAGTCCCGTCGTCTGAGTTGCCGCAACTTAGTGTTTTACTTAGTTCCAAGGACTAACTCGGAGGTCCGCACGTTTATAGACAACACCTGTCCCAATCGCTGAATAGGAACAAGAGTAGCTATCGAATGACCTGCGCTCACCTTATCAATCAACAACGGGTTACTTTGTAAGTAGCGACATTAGAGACAATGTGTACAAGTAAAAATCACAGTGAATACACGTTTGGGAACCTGAACTCTGCAAAAAGATTTCTTAAAGATCTCAACAGAAATCCATCCAACTTGCCACCTTACACGTTGTCAGATCTTTAACAGAGAGTACTTTAAGTGCTTCTAATGAAAACATTGATGTTGATGGGTCGAATAAACTTTGATATTTCCATTCTTAAAGCCAATTTATTTAACCTTTGCAGTAACATTAATTCATTTAAACTAATTAAACGCCATTCTTTGTTTATAACTTGATATGTATTAAAAAAGAAACATCTTGCATAACGGCTTTAAATAGTCATCATTTTGTACTTTCTTGAGTCGGCAAATTCCATCTTTTACAATATGTTTCTTTCATAAAGATCTTTAAGGCGATCTGTAACTTGACAAAAGTTTACATTAAGTCGGATTAAAAATTATGTGTTTTAGGGGCAGGAGCAATCTAATGATGCTAATGGAATTAAGGTTTTGTTCCCTACAGCCGTGTGCTGAGTTTGGTTTATATAGGTGTTGTCGTTAAAAATGTAGTATTAAATATCATTCTTTCTTTTTCCCTGAATAATTACAGTATAAACAATTAACTAATTATCTGTTACACGTAAGGCTTTTATAAAGTAGGCATTGTTAAGATATTTTTACACGAATGGCAAAATAGGAGGAAACAAACATAAAATATATAACATTTAATATAAATAATAGGCGTTGTTTACGTACATTCGATAATATATTTGCAGTGAATTTTTATCTACAGCACGTATCATGCTACCCAAATAAGAATAACTTATTGCGAAATAAAGCGATTAGATAACACAAATGACTCAAGGAAGGAAGTTATTTGGGCTTGACAGGAAGTTAACTACGTTACAAAGTCAAATATCATTGAGATTTACTGAAACTGTTAGAGAGAGAGAGTGTTATAATAGTATATTACTGAGGTAATTAACTTTGGTTCCTGGCGGAAGTTCATATTCGGAGAGTAATTTATAGTTGTTGTCAATTTATCAACAAATATAATTACTCATATTAGGTAGCTATTTTGAACGTGTTATAAAACGTTGTGCTCTTCTTATATAACATTTTACCCCTCTACTAAATTTTGTTCTTCCTTCATCGTCCAATACGTAAAACAAAAATAGACACATGTTTAATGGGTTTTGTTTGTTATTATAAGAATTTAAAGTATTCTGGGGTAAGTAATGATTTACTTACTACATTTTTCAAAAACCAATCCGCACATAATTGACTATGAAAAAATATTGTAAACTTTTTATTGTATAAAATGAAGAAATTAAGTAACTATGTTTATTGAATGTGCCTGTTTGGCTTATTCAAAACTATTAGGTGAGGTTTGAACATAATTGTTATTAGAATTTCGAAGAAGGATAATCAAGGCTACCTTGAATGTTTAACTTAATCTTTTTATAATGAAGATTTCCACTAAGTTTTGTAAAATAAATGTACAATAAGGTAGTCAGACACGGTACAAACATTTATAGCGGAGAAAAAGATATGTTTGCACTTTTGGACTGGAAGAAAAATTCTCTTCCTATTTTGTATCCTACAAACGCCATTTCTAACTGATTTATTTTTCTTGTTTGTTGATGTCTGTAAGATTGAAATATTTTCAGTTTTCCTAAATTCTAAAACAGTTTTAGTATGTTTATAATAATAAGATCTAAGTAAGTGAAGATAAAGACTGAGGAGTATTATTTAAATTCAGAATTAATTATTTGGTAATGGGTACACACAGGAATGCATACAATCCAATGAATATCGTAAAACTACTCTCTATGGCTGCTAGCCAAAGAAAAAGTGTATTTAAATACTTAGGACGCCCACGTCTTTGCACAATAAACAGATTAGATTTTTTTTAATGAGTCAGCGGAAAAATGGGAAGTGAAGCTAGTAAATATTCGTTACGTGGGACCTAAAACCTGTTTTAACTTATCAAATAATTAACATTTTTACTAACGGCCTAATTCAATTTCAGTAAAGATTGAATCATAAAAAGTACTTGCCTCGCAGGGACTCGAACGTATATACGTCACGGCCGGGCGATCATACAATATATATACCACAGCTACGGTGTGATTTTAACAAAGCTATACAAAACAACTTTGTACATCATATTAAGTATAATTAAAATTATATATATATATATATATATATATATATATATATATATATATATATACATACATTCATTAAATTTGTATAAATGGAAATGGCCTAATTTAATTTTTCAATAAACATTGAATCACAAACATTAATTGCTCCACCGGGAATCGAACCCGGATCTCTCAATTTTCGGGTGAATATGCTACCACTACACCACAGAGCCCATACTTTTACGATTCAGTTATATTGTACTTGGCCGTTTCTGTCATATGCGTTTAAATAATTAAAGTAACATACGATCGCTTCCGATAAAAGGTCTTCACCAAGTATCTGGCAAACATCTTTTATTTACATTTATTACATTTGTATAAATGACCTAATTTTATGTTTCAATAAACATTTACAAATATATTATTTTTATATTATATATAATTAATTATACGTAGTATAATGTTGTACCAAGTAGTTTTTATAGCTAACGTAAAATAAAACTGAAGAATCTATGCCAAGATGTAATGATTACATTATATAAATAATTTAACAAATTCAATGACATGCCAATAAGAAACGTAATTTAATTTTCTAAATACAAAATATTCGAAAAACAATAGAGAAACTGAATGAGTTGATTCATTTTACCACTTCCAAATTAGTTACCTTTCAATTACTATTAGTTTAACCTAGATATGCAATAAAACTATTAATAAATAGAGTTTTATATCACATGTATGATATGTCATATCAGTAACTACACTCAATACATACCAAGTTAGATTAAGTGACATAATGTGTGTATTCAGTAGACAATATTGAAGAATCACAACTATAACACAGTACACCATATACTAGGATTCAATCATTTTTACGGTTTAAAACGCAAAAAACAACTATTCTCATAGGTCTCAATTGCTAATGTCTATTATAATGCACTTAACTTAAAGAATAGGTTGATCTGTGGGTTTTACAGCTGTGGTGGCTTAAATTAAGGACCTTTTGTAATCTTGTATGCCTTTTTAATTGTGTATAGTAGCACATTTTTATAGAATCCTATAAAATAAAATTAGCAAGAGATTTCACATAATTTCATTGAGCCATGAACAAGCAAGCAATCCTCCTATTGGTGTATTATTAAAATTACAAAAGTAATGATTTGACTAATAAAATGCACCGATAAATTGTTCTCTGACGAGTGTTGAACATTGAAAAGCTCTGCCAGCTGCCTAAATTCAATCTGATAGACAAACAGTCAGTTTTCTCCAATGTTCGGTCAACATTCAACCGTTACTCTCATTCATTATATCATTATCTGTTTTAAGAACTATTAATGATGTAAAACGGTTAATCTGTCAATAAAAAACCAAACTATTGAATTATAATATTATATAAGATGTTGGTGTGATAAACATATAAATCTTATTGTTTATATGACCAGATTGCTTATAATGTTATTGGCTAGCGTTAATAAAGCCTATTAATATTAATTTGGAAAAATTTTTATTTCTGTCTGCCCGTAACAAACTGGCCAATTAAATCGAATTTCTGATACAGTTTTGTATCTATTCTATCTTAGGGCTGTAATATATACAGAACTATATTAGCAACATCATGATGGTACATATCACTCCATGAGACTTTACTGAGCCTTAGATAGTTAATAATGTAATTAAAAATTACACATTAGTTTGATAGTACCCACGATGGCAACGCAAAAACCACACGAGAACTAAATTTTGTAAGCAAGGCGTGTACAATCATAATCATGTTTTAACATGTAATATAGTAACAGATCAAGTATATGTTTTAGAATTTAATGAGTTATAAACATGAAATCTTATCTGCAACCTCGACGAGGCTTGTTACATAACACATGGTGTGGCGTCCTCGTACCTCGTTCATAAATATAACAATATAAAATATTAATTACATTAATACATAGTATTAATAGACCGTATACATTAGGTAATATAACTCAATATATTAGGTGGAGGTCAAATTTGATATTTATACAAGTAATATAGCTCGCTGTGGTTAAAATTTAGATCTTTAAAATTTAACCAGGATTTATAGAATACCAATAAACACAGTGATTTTTATAAATTTTTGTTGATTTGAGACGACGTGATTAAGACACTAGTTGAGACAGTCCGGTCCATTTTTGGAAAGCACGAATAATTTTAAATTTATACTTTCTAACATGGGTACTTTTTTACACTACTCTGAATCAACAATACAAAATACTCCAATTTCTGAAACACGGTTGTAAAAGACTCTTTTCTCCGAGATACGATTAATCAATCTGCTTATCCTAAAATTTCACACTGCTAAATATATTGCGATCAAAAATAATTTTCTGCACAATAAATTCAAACAAGACGTGGACAATCACTATGTTCTGTGAAAACAAAGTAAGATTACGTCAGACCACATGTTGCCTCACAGGCTTTGCTGAGCTGAATGCCAGGTTTAAATTTTATAATTTGGTTCCGTTTAGAGATATCCTGCAAACAGATACAAAGGCATTCAGGCAGAAAATATGTTTTTCTGCGCAAAAACCGAGCGAAGATAAATAGTTTTTCCAACACGCTGTGTAATTGTTTGAAATGGGAGTAATTGGAACCTCATAGATGGACATGCACCACCATCAATCCAATTCTTGTGTAATAAAACAGAACTAATGAAATTTAATGCAAAGTTTAAAGTCTGCAAATGAAGTGGTCCTGGAGATTGTTGGGCTACGCAGATGTTCAAACAAAGCCCATAAAAAGTAATAGCCATCATAAAAATACAATTTTGCCTATGTAAAAATAACGCCAAATGCAAAATCTTACATAAATAGCTCAATTTATTCTTAAGATATCCAGCGGTAAACAGATACACATTGAGATGGACAAGCAAAAGTAAAATTCGCAAGTGGAAATTTAAATTAGCCAAATATCCTCCTGTTATTATAAAAGGGATTAACGAGTTTAATAAATCAAGGTTCACCTTAAACAGGTCCTTTAGCTACGACCCTCTTCTAAAAGCCTTTATTGTATTGCAATCCTTTAATTCTGTCGTATAACATCCTCGGCGTTTTGAAATAATCAGTGATGATTCTCCATTATTGAAATAAATAAATGTTTATGAATCACTTATTTCTATCCTATATATCGGTAATTCTCCGTTGATCATTAAATAGCAGTTAAATAGAACAGAATATGTTAGCCACTCAAAGAAAACCTCAGCCAATATTGTCACTTTTTATAAGAAAGTTTTTATGCTCGTTACCAAGATATACGTAAATTGGTCTGTCCCATCAGTGCGGTATTGTTTGAGAATAATGAATAAATCGATCTCCTTTACATGACAAAATATTTTGGGCCAATTTTGTAACAAATAAAGAGAGCTTTGAACTTGGCAGCTGCATCGCTTGTGCTATGCATCCATAAATTTATAAAAGAAGTTTTAACCCTTAATCTATTACTCTAGTTTCCTGGCGGTTGTGATTTCAACAGAAAAATTATACGAAAAAATCGGAAACTTTCTTGAAATCTACTCTTTGCGTTATTCTTAAGCTAACCCATCCTATCTTGATGGAGTAGTTGCAATGGCTAATACTATGCGCGCTTCGTAAGAACATGATTAGGCTAAATTACACTTTGGGAATCTCTTATACACCACCTAAAAACCCGGTGATAGTTACCCTCCCGTAGCTAGTGGAAAGAATTATGAGTAAGCTAAAGAATTTCTAACCAAAATTAATACTTAAATATTGGGCACTGAGGTCAAAGCAATACACAACATTCTAGCAAATACTTTATATAACAGGTGATTGAGTTTTGAGGCGGAAATTCTGACTTAGCTTTAAAACCCACGAATTTAACGCTCACCTGAGGTCTTCAGAAGTGAAGCCCTACATCCTGGCTGCACCACATTAAATGCCTAGTACCATGGACATAATACTGCCAAAGGTGCTCAACTACTAGTAGACTTCTCAGAGTGGCAAACTAGCACTGGATAGGTGCTGCTATATACCCTCAGCTGCTCACTCATGAGCACTACTCTCTCGGCATCATTATGCTACTTATTCTCGGCACCCATCTAAGCTTGTGGTCATGCCCCTCCCTGTCTGTACCCTGGGCAGGCTGTCTCTTAGGTCTCCCTACTCTACTCTCAACCAACGGAATTGACGTCCACTCTTTTCTCTAGCGTTTCTGGAAGAGCCCATCTTTGCAGTAAAGGATCTTTGTAATGATTTCTTCATATCTACTCACCCTAGCGACCTTCAAGGACACTACGTCGTTCGCTTCACCTTTAAGCACAAAATTCTCTCTCATGGAACTTCTAAAGCCGTTGCTCAGGGTAGGTTCCAGTTTCCTGGCGAAAACATTCAAAATAATTCGGACTTTAAACCTCTCTATCTTAGCTTCATTTTATGAGTGCCTTGTCCTAGGTCACAAGTGTCCTGATCCTGAGTGGTCATCTCTTTGTTATGTACCGCCTCATCATGGAGAGTTTAAGACTCGTAGTAGCACTCCTAAACTCCGCATGGTTTTTTATGTAAGTTTGCAAGACCATTCATGTTTGTCTATCAATGATGTCCTGATGAGAGGACAAAACTTCAAAATAACATTTGTAATATTATTGTCCAGTTCCGCCTCTACAATTTGATCTTTTCGTGTGATATTAGACACATTTTCCCCGCCATTAACGTGCTCACGAATGATCAACGCTTTCAGCTCATGTTTTAGCATTCTGATTCCTAACAGTGTTGAGGAAGCACTAGAGTTTCAAGACTAACTTAACCAACTTCTGAAGCTAGTCTTTTGTTTATAATCATTTTGCAATAAATCTTTTCTGAACTAATGACTTCTTTTCTCTCACAAGAGAGATCCACAAGGATCAGATTTAAATACGATATTTCTTTCGTCTGTCATCATTGATTAGAGAAACTTAGTCGTTTTATTGGCAGTTTAAAACAATTTTACGTCTAAACTTTAATTTGAATATTAATTAAAAAACATAACTTTTTGGATGTGGAAATTTATATATAAAACCACATCACAAAAATAAAATACATGTTAAGTGTCCTAATTATGCAAAGTATACATTACAATGGCTGCCATCCAAAGCATGTAAAAAATTCATCGCCAGAATCCTTCCATTACAACTAAATCCTTACGCATAAGCATTTAAGATTTAACATTTACCAATTCAAATTCAACAACGCTCTTAATAAAAGGAGCTATCTGAAAATAATCAGCCAACTAAAGACGCTTTAGGTATTACAAACTACTTCTAAAATTATCCCAAATTTACAATAATATTTCATCTCGTTTACACAAATTTAACACACTTACGAAAATAGGCTACTTAATAAACTCACGCTTAACGGACAACATATTTTCCAGACCACCTAACTAGTACTTAATAGATTTCTTAAATTGTTTTATATGGTTTTACGCGCACAATTTAATTTACATAAAAACATATAATTTAACAATGACATTTAGGAAATTATTGCTCTACAAAGAGATTTTCAGACATGAAACAATTACGGTTAATGAGAATCCTTTGTCTTTAACAAAATAACATCCCTTTAATTTTTTTGTCAGATCCATCTTCGGTATTTCATTTAACATTTTCCAATAAATATGTTATCAAAGTCTAAAACAACTTACTTGTTTTTGTCTATTAAACCATTGCGTCACTATAAATATGTTGTATTTCTACTTATGTTGTTATTGGAAACTATGGTAATTACTAAAAATAACATTAACAAAAAAGTACTTAAATTTTATTTTGATATGTCTATTACCTTGAAACAAAATTTTTTATCTCTAAATAACGGCAAACATTTATATAATATTATAATTCTATTTAATAGTAATAACTTAATATTATGTGTGATCGTGGTACAATAGCTTTGTAATAGATGCTTTTACTTTTACACACACACACACACACACACACACACACACACACACACACACACACACACACACACACACACACACACACACACACACACACACACACACACACACACACACACACACACACACACACACACACACACACACACACACACACACACACACACACACACACACACACACACACACACACACACACACACACACACACACACACACACACACACACACACCACACACACACACACACACACACACACACACACACACACACACACACACACACACACACACACACACCACACACACACACACACACACACACACACACACTGGTCATTCATATATATATATATATCTATATATATATATATATGACCAATATGGTCATTAGAGGCACTGTATATATCTGTATGTAATATTACAGTATATTTAACAAAACCTCTTATGATATTCTTTACAAGACAGATTTTATTATTTATTAGCGTTCAAAACACTCAAAATTCTGTGTTTGAATGGTGTAATAAATGGTATAATACGGATTACAAAATGTATTACGTACACAGAATTCTGATAAATGCTATTTACTTCATCAATCATGTAAAAAAACAACTTGCTCTTGCATTCGTTGAAGAATAAGATACTTTTACTGGGGATGTCTTATTTATAGTTAAAGAAATGTAAGTGTAAGTGTAAGTGTCAAATATATTAAGGTTCTTGGGATAAAAAGCTTTTTATTAATCACAATATCACCTAACATATACGATATATCCTATCGCTACCGCTGTTAAATTTGAATTTCTTCAACCATTTTTATCTTAAAAAAATTTATACATTAACATATATTTTATATCATATATATTACCAAGAAAGTGGTTTTTGAGATCAAGTGATTGCCTTTACTACTAGTGTATTCTTAAAACACTGAATATATACTCTCACATTTCATACTCTAAAGTATATTTGTATATAAAATATAGATTGTAGAGGATGAGTTCTTATTCGAAGTTTTAATCACACTAAACAAAGTCGCATCTGACCGTGACAGTAGCGCTTTTTGTCACAGATTAGTTCTGACTGATCTCTCCCCTGGGACTTCAAGTTTCTGCCCAAAATTGTTGTTTCCTAGACCTTTCTGTTGTGTAGACTGATAATGTCATACAAAGTCATCTGACTTCTGAAGCTTTGATTTATACTATGACAATCGATGGTTAATAAGCTATAAATTTACGTTTCTCTAAATTAATTTAAATGTACACAATAATAAAATATAAGATACAGTACTTACAAAACTGCATTGAAATTTATGTATGTTCCTGTTTTATCGTGTTGGTGTTTATTTAAAGATTTCTGTATAAAAACAACATACATTCTGGTAAAAATATGTATGAAGACACAAATATATCTTTTAATTTATAAACTATTTTCAACCACTGACAAGAGCTTTCCGTGTATTCTTATTAGTGCATACTCATAATTAGTAATAGATGAAAGTTTACATAGTTTTGTTCAATTCCTTTCTGTAGTGTTTCATGCTTCAAGGATATGTTTTAGGAATAACTTTATAAAATGTAATTTCATAATTATAGTTTTTATTTTAAATGCAACTTAATAGTAAACTACTTGTGTAACTCATCGGCAGTTAGACGTATTGTCTTATCATATACGAGATGAGGCAGGTGAATAGATGAACGTTGAAAGGAAAAACATATTATTAATTTATGGACGAGCGTGTCCAGTATTTTATTTATAATTTTTATTCCCCATGAGATAAAATGCAAATAAAGTGATCATTGTTTTATCTTAAACAATTTCGTAACTGTAAATAATTGGCTATGGCAGTTACTGTAGCCGGATAACAAATCACGGGTAAAACTGACGTGTCATAGTCAGGGAACACATGGGGCGGCATCTCTGCTCTGCTCGAGTGAGTATTTATTAATCCCAGTTGATACATGGCCACACAAATCCACGCTATGGGGCGCATGAAAAAATACTTTCTAGTTTAGTGGCCTGTGTTTCAGTGAATCCATCGCCTGCCTCAGTTGATCTGGCGGGCGACGGTACACATTGCTTAAGTATGGAACCTAAATTGATGATAGTAATAACACTTTTTGTGAGTTAACGGTAGATACATTGGAATGCCAAACAATATTAATCTACCTACGTTAATACGTGCGTACAAAGAATTCATTTTAACAATATCCAAAATGTTTATCTATAAAATCACAAATTATTTGCTAAATCTGAAACTTATTGTTAAAAATCAATGTTAATTTGAACATTATATACTGTTACATAAAAACCGAATGGTGTCTGTCTGTGTGATACCCAAGCACATAAACACTTCTGGACCAATTGTACAGAAATTTTACACGGACATTATTATGGTCTCTGTTTAACACATTGGCCTATTAATTTTTATATGAGAAATGCATTACAGCAAACAAATTTTATTAAGTGAAAGAGCCTGAAAAAATATAATCAACTGTTATGCAAGAATATTGTTTTATTACAGAACTAGCTTTTTTGTAAATTTAACTATTACTAAATATCTGTTTACAATTACAGTCTTGGAAGACAAGTGAGATGGTTATTAAGTACAATCTTAACCTTGATGGGAAACGACCTTCTAACTCTTTCCGAAATCGGCCTTAAGCACAGAATTTCTCTAGATAATAATGTTATTAGATGTTGGAAAACTGTCTTTTTAACCTAATTTTATCAAGGTTTAAGTATATAGTGCTAGGTATATATTTTAATTTAGATATTAGGGATAACGTGTCTACATAACTTTTAAAGAGAGTTATAAAATCCATCATATTTGTTTTTTTAAGAGATAGGTTTCGCAGACCTTTGTATGTGCATGTATTTTATTGATCGGGAAAACAGAACAAAATAAACTAGGGGGAAAATCACTAAGACAGGAGTGAATTAAAATTACGGTAAATGTACCCTTTTTGATATTTGTGATAATGGCAATAAGGTAAACTCAAAATTGGCGCTGGAAATATAATTAACTCGAGCCAGAAGTGCTGCTTCTTTACGCGCAAATCCTAAAATAATAGCTAATAGCATTTTCAATTAACATTATTAGGTGTTCGGTAACAACACTGGCATAATATGTACCTAAAATTGCCTACTTCCGTTTCTATATTACTTAAAGCCTCATAATTTATTAAATCGTAAGCACGTTAAATGAGAAACTAAGCTATCGAAAGTTGCCTCCAATAGTTCAACATTATTACTGAAATCATTAAAGCAATTCTATAAAATATGATGAATTAACTTTATATTACGGGTAATTATAAAATCTGTTTCACTGTACGAATTCCGGGCACAAAAATTTACTTCTTTATATTCTTTAAACTTACTAGTATATCATAAATGGATGAGGTCATTGGAACTTCTCCCGGTAACTATTTCCTAGGTCTAGTGTCTTTAGAATATAATTTAAAAAGAATATAACAATATTGTTGCTGTTGTTCAACATCTAATTGCCTGCGAAACCTCGGGTAACTGCAGCTGAAGTAGAAATTTATGTGGCGAAAATTCTTGGTGTTCAGTTTTACAGTAGTAAATATATTGCGTAATACTAGAGCCTAATACCTTTACCCCATAAAATTTTTTTACTCATTTATGTCCCTCGATTTCGATTTTAGAACATTGAGAAATGCTTCTTTTTAAAGGTATTTTTACTTAACTGTTTGTAAGCTTTTCTTTTGAAGTTTAAACTAGTTTTAGTAGTTAATTCATAAGGTACACAATAGTTTAAAGTTAAAATACCATTGAAATATAATTTTTTTAAATCTTATTAATCATATCTTTGTAATGAGACCTTTAGACTCATTAACCTAAAATTTAAAAATATGGCCGTAACAGCCTGAAAACATTATTCTTATGGTTAAAATCAAGATAAAGCAGACCAATATATTGGCGACTGTTGTTACGTCGCAATTGACGGCAAGTTCTTAAGTTAAGTTCGGCCACTTCAACTAGCCGAATCCTTTTACTTTAACAGGCAACAATTGTTTCCTTACCCAGAGTTTATTTCTGCAACATATAACAATAAATAATGTCTATATTATGTGTGGATACATATCCGGCCGTATTAAGTATCAATCTGTCTGTTTTTCGTACACCATACGTAAATAATGGAGATATCTATCATATTTTTTTATTAAAACTCAACTATTGACAAATAAGGTTATATATTTTTAACCATTATCGAAAAGCAACGAGTTACTTCAGGATATATTGGGCAAAGCAATCACTACAATCATTCATCGTTCTATAGTTATAGAAAGATTACTACACACAACGTAATACTAGAGCCTAATATGATTTCAGTGAAGCTTTGTTCCTTCAATGAAAAGTGAAATTTACGTAAATGTTGAAATCACTTTTCGTAAAGTGTATGGCTCCACATCAATCTTGTTGAGTCTGATCCCAGTCTTAATGGTGCGAAAACTTAGATTGAATTGAAAACACAATCTTGTTTACGAAAAAACTTGCACGACTAATTAGAATACTACATTAAAATTCATACTAGTGATGGGTATAACATATTTTATGACAAATTATCTCGTTCCATTTCATGGATATTTTTCCCTATAACATAAAAACCTAATGTCTCTGTTTGAGCGTGTATGTTACTCTGTAACTTTACATGTACATATTTAATACCTGGTTACATAACCTTTTCGAAAATCATCCCGAACTACGCTTCAATGGTCTCTAATGTGGCGAAATGTTAATGAAAAGACCCTGTTAAATGCAACTTATGTTCTTCGTAAAAATTGATTTTTACAGCACAATAAGACTACGTTCACATAATTTACCAACGTTTTCAAGATGATTATATTTAAAGTCTTGAAAGCATACAGTAAGCTTAAAAGTAAAAAAATTTCTTACTTAAAAATGTTAGGCCCAGATTAAAAAAATATCTATAAAAATATTAAAGAGATTAAAAAAATATACTTTCAACTGTATTTTTCAGCAAATACTAGGTATGCAGTACTTGGTTAATACTGTAATGCAGAAATAAAAGAAAATTTTACAATGAAAATTTTGCTATAAATGTTAATACTGTAATACAACACATATATGTTCTTTTTTGATAGAAGTCGCCTTATGTACATATACATCTTCTTGATCAAGTCAGCACAGAAAACTCATTGTGGCACCAGTAATATCTTGGCCTCGAAGTTAAATACACTGGCCGTAATAAGACACTTTATGATCAAAGCAGGCTACTTATTAGTGTTACGTAAATATATGTTTCTATGTTTGGGGTTGCTTTATTACGATTTTAAATAACCACTGTAAAATGCCATAATTTACTATATTACATTTTGCTAACTGAAAATCTATCAACCATAATAAAGTTGCCTGTTGAACACCTTTTAGTACTTAAAAGTTCTCTGAATTCGTTTTCATTTAAGGAAAATATCAACATTTGTTTAAAAAGAAGAAGACAATAACAGATAAAGAATGTGCTACAATTAACTTTGTAAAATAAAGATTTTGTACTAAGATTTGACTAAGTTTCCAATAGATAGCTTAAGCAAGTAGAAGCCCACAGTTATAGATTCGGTTATTTTCATTCGTGATTTCCCGTTTGATTTTTCAGATTAATTTATGGTACATTGAACAGTATTGATTTATTTTCTGAATGTCCAAAATTTATATATATATATATATATATATATATATATATATATATATATATACAAGAAGTTATTATCTAATTTTTTATTCAGATTGCACCGATGATCAATAAACTATCTAATGCAATGGAAATAATATTTACACTCTATTATAAAAACTGCCTTATTGTACAGAGCTGTGATTGTTTGCACACAAGGTAATGCAACAATCGAATCTGGTTAGATCGAAAGTAAATTAAAGGAGCCGAAATAAAACGCTTTATGATCGAATTTGGTTTTTCTTGGTATACATTTTCTAGATCGGGGCATACATAGGTAATAAACATCAACGGAAATATTTTAGACAGAAAGTTGCAGCATGTGTGAGTTTTTTTGGTTATTTTGTTGGGAAAACATTACAAACTCAACAATAGCAGTGGAAGTACCTTATATCGGATTAAATTACAATGGCTACAAACAGTATACTGTGTTTCACACATTTTCTTCATTGTGGCAGCATGGCAAACTCAATAAAGGCGTACATAATATAGTTTTTTTTCAATGCAGAAGTACTCACCTACACGCAGAGCCTAAAATAAGAGCCATTGGCAATTTTTATTATAATTAGAAATAGTTATCAATGAACAGTAATATAATATATATATATATATATATATATATATATATATATATATATATATATATATATATATATATATATATATATATATATATAACATAAGCTTACTTCCATTCACAAACTGCACAGAACACCATCATGCACACTGGCCTAAAAGAGTTCATTATTACTGAAATCGTCGGAGCAATTCAATAAATTATTGTGGAATGTTAAAGAGAAATTTGAATCTTATAAAAACTGTTACAATCTACGTCTCCAAAGTCCCAAAACAATGTTCTTTAAACTTAAATCTAAAATGGATGGGAATAGTTTTGAGTGACTATACGAGTAAATTATATCAGGAATGTTTAGAATGTCACAAAAAAATTATTCGTAAATATAGTGTCCTGTTTTTCAACAGAATATTGTATGCGAAGCTGCGGGTAATTGCTAGTTTTATATATAAATATAAATACCTACCATCACTTATTTTAATTTTATGATTCATATGTAAAATTTAGGTATGGTTATAAAATGTTAAAAAATGTTCAACAACTAGTAAATGATGCCAACCTTTGTATTAACGTTTAATAACCTCTAAATCTCCTTTTGTTTAGAAAAATATGCAAACAAATTTGTTTGAGGAATCCTCCTGGACACAACAAACTATTTCCTAGTTCTATATTTCTGCGGCTTATTTTGTCTTGTTTCTTTCAAAAAGAATTATATAAGGGCGGTATATAGAGCTACGATGTAAACTGCAAAGCTGACCACAGTAACGCTGAGATTACTTTTATATGAAGTTTAAAAATACCAATCTTTACATTCATTACTGCCGCATTCCTCTGAGATACATTTTGCATTTTTCGCAGGAGTGATGTAATTTTGATCTTTACTATGAACGGTAATATTTTCTTTAACATCTGTGAGGCAAATTATGTTAAAAAAAAAGTACTTGGTAACTTATTTTATTTTGTTGTTCCACATTTTGTTTTCATTTACCAAACACGGTTTATAAATTTATTTATTAACAAGTATATTTATTAGAACAATATTTACTTTCTGTAGTAAAAGCTAATCATCAATAATTGTATCACCAACCGGTAAGCCTTACATACTAGATTGTGTTTATAAAAGCGAGTTGAAACAATAAAGATATATCAGACCAGTATCACTTACTGTTACTTAAATAATAAACAATGTACATCACTCGGTTATCTTAGTTCATTGTTCGTTCAATGAATTTTAATGGGCCAATTGAGATTTGTCAAGATTGATAAAATATTTGCGGGTATTATGTATCATTTGATGTAAGCGATACATCACGTTTGACCTGTAAACTGAATGACTTCCATTGATAGTAAATTTATTGATCTCATCACGTTTTTTTTGTTTTCGTTTTTTTAAATGATTACTAAAGACTTTAATACAAATTCTTTCCCAAGTAGGTTATAAAATGTAATATTTTGTTATGTGATATTTTAATTTCCCTATTCATATCAATTTAAACAAGGATTTAATACGAGTACTTTATGCTGAAAACTACTGGAGATATAAGACTCTTTCCATAAATAATTAGTAGTCTGTTTAATTTCTTGTTCTATGATCGTAATAATCATTAAAGATTTAAACTAACAGTAACGTGGGTCGTTCTCTTGAATTGGAATTTGCAATCGCATTAATGGAAAACTTGACGGTGCAGTGCTATAGCTAAAATACAATTTCAAATTACTATTTTTTCAAGCTGTACTTTAAGGTGGGTATGAATTTTGAATTTTCCAGTGTTACCTTAGTTGATGAAAAGTATCCTTCCCTTACAATAAAGTCAATATCTGAGACAAAAAAGAATAAATTCTTAATATATACTCAGTATTTTTAAATAATTACATATTTTAGTATTCAAGTTAAAGAGAGTTAGTATACTGATGTTAGTAAAAATGCCAAAAATGTATTTTAACTTTTATAGCGCAAAATTGTTGATATATTTAAAAAATAAACTATAATATGTTGAAATAATTATTAATTCTATGTCAGTAATTCCAGATTAATTTAGACTCCGTAATTTTGTCACAGTGAATAATTGCTCAGGGACTAATTATTTTGTGTAATTACAATATTACACTAGAGATACATTAGTCCTACAATAGTTATTGCTCTGCCGTTCAGCATAAACTCAAAGCGTAGTAAATTACAAAGTTAGCAGAATTAGTAACTTCGAACACAGCTGTGGCGAGATTAGCAAATGTAAAGTGATAAACGTTGGCCGAAGCGGAAACTGTTCTAGCACAGCTTTGAATAACTAATTGGCTTCTTCAATTGTGAGCTTTATTTGTTTACCGAATCAATTTAAGATTCTTACTTTTGCAATTAATTTTTTATGTACAAAGTATACATTTATGTTGTCTAACCAGGACAATTGGACATTTTCTGCTAAGGTATATTTTTCGTAAATTATTACTAAATAAATGAACTGACTTTAATACTATTGTAAATAGATATAATATATAACGTAAATTTTACTAAAAAAAAGGTAGGATTACTCCGCATCAATGTAGTACCCAGTTTCGTTGGGTTTGTATGCAATGTACAGTTCATTTTATGAGGCTACATGTTTTATTATGAGACGCAATGAAATGCCATATGATTGTCTTCCGGTTTAAAAATTAATGTACTTAGAAGAATTATCGCTGTAATCATAGTTACATATAAGCTCAATGTAAAAATATTCGCTTATACTGAGCAAAACACCTTTGAGATACATGCACTTTCATCGAATTCAATGTTGTTTATATAAAAATGCAACTTTAGTAGAAAGTATAAAGTGTATTGGCTAGTTTGATCTTACGTTCTTCTATGGGTTATGAAGTGCGATTTACACTAAAATAATTAAATACAATAGTATACAGTATAGTATATACTGTATACTATTGTACTAGTGTACTATACAGTATACAGTGTATAAGTATAGCATACAGTGAATGCTATACTTACAAATATTGGGAGGCAGATCTAATCCAACAGCCTATATATATATATGTGCCACTAACCAAGATAGCTTCCCTCCAAATCCTGATTTCCACTAAACAATGAGCTACCCGACGTGCCACATAACAGGCATAGATGAGGGTCAATGCAATATTTTGTTTATACAGCTAATTTTATTCTCTGGCTAACTCTTTCCAATTGCATGTAACCTACACTTTTGATGTGTTTGTTCACCAATGCGGGATTTGTTAATATTCACGTATTATTATTGCTTCGTATATGTTGTAATTAAAAGCTTAGGTCTAGCATTAATAGGTGGCTACATGAAATTTTATCTCATCGTGACTTTAAATGGACAATTTTTTATTACAAATTACCAGATAGCATTCTACATCTAGTGTGTCTTGTACCACTTAGATTATTAATATCCTTTTAATTTCAAAATTAAAATCCAAGGTGCACAATTATTTTGGATTACGCTTGGTATTACTGATTTGAGAGTGTTATTTAAGGCCACAAAAGCTAATGACGTAGATTAAAAGTTGAACAAAATACCTACACCTGTCCAAGCCTGAAATATTTGTAACTAATCAAAACCTCCACTTCAATGTGAAATAAGAAAAATAAGTTAGATATAAATTAACAAGACATTTACTACTGATTCTTCGGACGTTGGATTATAATGGTCTTTCAATGTGGATTATTAAACGTTGATATAGGCTCCTTTTAAAACTATTTAACAAAATTAATTAGTTTATCCTTTGAGATGGGAATATCCTGGCAGATCCAAAGATATCGAAGTTTATTCCAGTCTTCAAAAATTGTTAAGCTTGTCTGAAGAGAATTATTGACAAAGTTTAATCTTGCCTGTATTCGGTTAATTTCTGAAGATTCTTTCCGAACAGATTGTTAAACTCTGTGGAATGGTTAAATAAATTTTCACTTATCCAATGTTTCCACAGTTGAGCGAAAAATCAAGCTTGTGGATCTGGTGCTCCAGGGGTTTGATGGACGAGATTATTCACTCAGTGTCTTGTTGGATCTGTCTAAGGCCTTCGACTGCCTGTAGCATACCACACTGCTGCGTTACTTTGAACATTGCGGTGTTAGAGTGCTATCACACATGTTGATTAAATCTATTTTTGAAGACAAGGTATCCGTATGTCTAAATTAATACTTAATTTCACATAAAGTAAGCATGGATATTTTGGGGCTCTTCAGGTCTTTGCTCTGAGACAATCTGTCTGAGTCACTCTCTTTGATTTACTTTAACATTTTGAGCAACACTATTCAAAGCGGTCATCTTGTTAAATACGCAAATGACATGACTCTCTGTCTATGATATATGTGAAAATTTACTTAAAAAGAAGTACATGAAAATAATTTTATGCATTCAATTCTTTGTAAAAAAAATTTTAATCAACGATGAAAAAATAAACTATTAATTTGGTTTTCTTGCAGAGGAAGTCGATTTTTCTATATTCCTAAGAATGCACCTCGATAGAGAGCTGGCCTAGCGTGATCGCATTAATGTGTTATGTTCCATAGTTGCCAATAGTATCGTTGCTCTGTGGAAACTATCAAACTTTTGTTCTGAAAAATTTATATTTATAAAAATGGTCTGTTATAAGCTAGTATACATACATTTTCTTATGGAATAAGATAGTGAGGTGGCTGCAGAAATACAACTTTTAAAGTGTCTTTCGGCTCCAAAAAAGGCAGTCACAATCATTGCAAATTTAAAATTTAAAGACTCGTGATAAGATGCCATCAAGGGTCTTAGATTACTGACTTTTCCTTGCCTTTATATCCTGGAGGTGGCCCTGTATTGTCGATAAAAATGTAATTTTACTCGAGGAAGTAGTTTCCACGGATATAATACGAGATGTAGGGTCAGCTTGAGGGTTTAATTTCACAGAACCATGGCTTATGAACAACTTATATTGAAGGCTGTTGTCAAAGTGATCAAGAGACTCCTGGAGTGCATCAAAGAATTGGCAACGAACAAACGTTTTAAGATCTTTTGGTTTAGAATTAATTGAATTTCATTGGTGAGTTCATAGATAGTAAATCGCTATGATAAATACAAATGTTTTGTTATCTCTTTTGCCGAAATGAACGAGTAGTTTAATTTCAATTTAGATTGACTAACACATGTCATATTTCAATGTAATATGGTTCGACATGATGTTTATACCTAATACAAATATGTATAAGATTGTATTATTATAGGTTATTGGTCTCATGCATGCAGTGCTATTGTAAAATATGTTCTACCATATAAAATACAATCTAAATTAATTGAATTTGAATGTCATCTTTTTTGGGCAAAAAATTGTGTTCAGTTTTTTGTTATAGTAGTATTTGAAGTCGTAAAATTGTGTAGCTGATTCAAAATTAATATCACAACTGTAATGTCTTTTCCACTAGGTCTGAAGTACTGTATGTGTCGTGATTTAGACATTTTGGTGTGGAAGAATAAAAATACAATTTTACCTACAGTTTTTATTAAGTTTTCTGTGTTGAAGTTTGAAAATGTAATGGATGTGTGTGTGTGTGTGTGTGTGTGTGTGTGTGTGTGTGTGTGTGTGTGTGTGTGTAGACTTAATGCGTATAATAAATATTTGTCTGAATTCCGGGCCCTAAAGCATTGTTATCCAAACGTAAAGTTCTATTATTGCCAATAAAGAAATCAACAGAACAAGTATAAAGTTGTATTATTTTACAAAAACTTCTTACAAAGCCATGATAAATACTATTATTAAATTTTTTTATTTTAATGAGATCTATATTTAGCTTGTGAAAAACCTATTTTTACAACACACTTTTATTTGACAATACATTTCTCAAATTTTACCACTGACTTGCTTTATTTTCAATATTTTACCTGATTTAACTTTAGTAAATTTTACGAGGCCTGTTCTATAGGTTTCTATATTTATGTCCAACATTAGTTGCGTTTTATTATTATTCATTCGTATTAATTATTAAGTCACAATAATAATCGTACTAATACTCGCCTCAAACTGGGAAAATTCGCAGACCCATAATGGGTGCTACGCTAACCGTGCATTGTTGCATGCTTCTATTTATTTTACGTGAAATAGCCAGGAGCCATCTGTAGAAATAACGAGATCCTGATGAATGAAATTGGTTCTGTTGTTACTAAAATAACTAGCAGTTTTTTTGTGGTTTCGAACAATACTTCTAGTCTTATGAAAAATGCGAATGTAAAATCATCTATTGGGATTTTGAGCAAAGTGACAATCACATATTTGCTATAACTTCCAACTAAGGTGCTGGTACAGATTGGAATTCAAATATTATAAAACACTCTAGTATTTATAGAATATATTGCGAGAATAGTTATAATAAATTAAAGAAGTGAGGTTATTTGTTAATGTTAAAAATCGTAAACGCTTATTTCGAATACCTTACAGAAATTTCAAAATAAAACGCAAAGGGAAAGTATTCTTACCAATAAAAGATTTTAGGACAATGCTTAGACTATGGAATATATATATATATATATATATATATATATATATATATATATATAAAATTTCAATAAACATTGAATCACAAAAAGTACTTGCTCCGCCGGGAGTCGAACCCGGATTTCTCACTTGCCGGGTGAATGTGCTACCATTACACCACAGAGCGCTTACTTTTTCCGATTCAATTATTTTGTATTTGGCCGTATCTGTCACATATGCGTTTAAATAAGCAAACTAACATATGATCGGAAGACCAAATACCTGTCAAACGACTTTTATTTACATTAAATTGTATAAATGGCAATTGCCTTATTTAATTTCAATATATACTATATATATATTATATACGTGTTTATTTCAGGTAAAGGCATTGAGAACTTGATTTAAACTCTATCCCGATTTCCTAACACAAATAACGATGAGGAAATTTATAAAATGTGTAGTTATTAAAAATTAAATGTAATTGCATGAGACTGGGTAATACTCGTACGTACATACTTAGAGTAAAGCCCCCTCTATCTTACTTAAAAACAGTCTTTTTTATATATAAACCAAATTTATCACAGAAACAATTACATCTGTTAGTTCTCAAATCATAAGGTAAGGATTTACATATTAGTAACAAAGTTAAGAAACTATTTACAACAATTTACTCAACATATTGTTGGTAAATTTCGAAGAAAGTTCTTAATATTGCAGTCAAAAAAGGTATATATAGTAAGATATTCCAGCTTTTACTAGTATGGACAAACGTACTTAAAGTAACCGAAGAAGTTAAAAAGAAAAGGTATAAACCACTTTACTACAAAGAACTAACTATTTAATTTTTTAAATATGAGAGCATGTTCACGGCGTACTGTCTATAAAACGGAGTTGTGGGTAACCATTTCTCTCTAAAAACTTTTTGTTTGGTTTCTCAAGAGTGCTTAGTATACCAGTAAAAACACTATTTTCTCCAAAATGAAAGAATTGTTTAATTTCAATCATAAGAAATATAAAGTTGTGTAGAATAACTCATTGCAATATATTCCAATGTTATGTTTATAGAATAAACAGTCTATTTAACTGGTTGGCAAATCCATTACTTATATTTTGTACAGACTCTGATATGGAACCTATTATTTTTTGTCGGAATTTTTATCTTTAGATCTGCGCAATAGTTTATTTAATCCATTCCATAGTTTCCTAGGGTTACTTTTAGTGTTTTAAAATGTCAATATTTACTCTATTTCGAAAGCAAGTGTAGTTCCTCCTATAAACTAGATTTGTAGGATTCTACTTCGATTTTATAAATAGCCTATCTCTTTCCTTTGTCAGGTCTCTCAGGTCATTTTTATATAAGGCATTTTTTAAAGTCAGGATAGTTACTAAAATGCTCGTTGCAAAGTTTACCATATTACCAACAGGTATCACTGTGGTTAAATGCACAACTTCCATTCTCTTGCTCGTTTCATTAGCCTAGATGTGCTATTATATTACACGTAAAAATTGTAAATACATGTACTCAGTTTACTCACCATAGTTTTCTCTCAGTTTAATTTGTTGCCACTATGGTTATTCTTTTTTTCTAACGCTAAGCTATCAAATTCAAATTCAAATGACTTTATTTCAATATACAAAAGGACGAATGTAGGGCCATAAGGCCCTGTATCACAATTAACCCTAATATAATAGTATAGTACTTACATAAGTCAAATAAAACTAATATATCACGGAGTGATAAGCGTCATCGAATTTCACTTATGCATTGTATATACATTATTAGCTTTTAAGTAGACAATATAAATTCTTTGTATTAAACTAAAATATATCTTAATGTGAAGAGGCGAATGTGCTTAACCGTGTAGTAAGCTACATCGAAATTCTAAATTACTTATTTATTGGGATTCTTTAAATATAAATTGGCACACAATCTTCGTGATTGTTTTTGTATTTATATTTTTTTATTTGTAGACAGCTATCCCTTTAGAGTTGCAGCTCAGTGCAGTAACCATATGGCTTTATAGCTTTTTTACTTCATGTAAAGCTCCTACATTCTTATCGGATGTTTATTTCCTTGAAAAGGTTTAAAATACATTTTAAAATTGGATATGTTGCTCTTGATTTACCCAAAAAACGTCAATAGGGCTCCAGATTATGCTTTTTAAGTTTAAAAAATGATTCAATTACTGAATGAGTATTATTTACTGTTACAAAACACAAAGTTGGATCGATTACAGGAACATTTTTAATTGATATTGATAATGTGAATAAACCATGAGACAACTGATTATAAAGAATGTTTCACATGTCCTATAGTAAACATAGGTATCTAATATGTAATTTGGATGCAGTTTGAACAAGCATTTATGTGTCATTGCATAGTTTAGGAGGGATGAGATTTCATACGGTGACACCTACAGTTATAAACAGATTGTGGGCTAAAATTACAAGTGGGTTAAAACTGGACAGGATAGTTCTGGTTGTACTACTAAATTGATTGAGATATTGGGAATTCCCAACATAAGCGCAAGTTTGTCAAATATAAATTTTTAACTCATGTTGGACACTCATTTGAAAAGTTAGGATGGATCGTTGCCTGATCCTAGATTTGCTCAAATCTTATACGACAGTTTAATTAATTAAGAGGTAAAATTTTAGATACGACTTTAGGTTTTATATGTATGATAAATAGTATTCGTGGAAAAGTAGCAGTTTCCTAGGTAGTGCCTGCGGTTTAATAGATATTATCAGGCATGGTAAGTCAGCCCTAAAATTGATGTAGGCAACATGTACAAACTCATGTTGATTCTAATATACTTGCGGGTTAAATCTTCCAAAACCCTTTATTAGTCCCCATCTACATCAACTAAGAAATATTTATGCCAAGTTCTGTTGTCCGAAGATATATAGCTTTTTAAGAATATATATTTAGTCAGTCAATGGTATTTGACTTATAGATAATGGATTATATACCGAACCAAAGTTGAATAGTGGTTAAAATCATGTAATATGTTCATGGATATATTCACTTTTATAAAACAAATTAAAAAGTAAGCGTAATATCCTAATGCAGATTTATTACTACCATAAATAGTTTTACCAAGATATGAAAAGAATACAGGTTTTATTGTATGAAATACTCTGGGATAGTGACAAGTGAAAGCTGTACAAATGTTTTGTAATATGCTGGGTATGGCAATGCTAGAGTATGATTAGTGAAATGAATTTCCGCCATTTCAGACCTTACAAATATAATTAATTTGTACCACAATGTCGGTAAGTAACGCCATACCCTGACTTGCAGTTCCGAGCAATATTCCTGGATACTAGCTTTCAAAAACCCAATAATTAAAATACCTGCACTACTTTTTAGCTAGGCGAAAGTTTACGTGTCAATCTTCAATAGAATCCAAATCACAACCATTGGTGTTGGTAAAATCCAGTTTTAACGAACCAAATTTATCACAAAAACGTTTTTCAATGTTACTACTACTCGTCAGTTTTAAATTATTTTATTACTTATTTTTATAAAATATGAATTTATTAAAAAAAAATTAATAAGGTTGGTCTTAAATGTGTGTCTTATAATTTAGTTGAACTATTTATCATACAGTTTTATGCGTTTCATGTACAATTATATAAAGTTTAATTTCTTTTTATTCGACAAAATAAGGAAAAAGAAAATTCAGTTTATTAAATTCACAAGATATTCATAAAGTAGAGACCATACAAAAAGGGTGGTTTATGGATTTGAATAAGAAATTATCCACGATGATATTGAGGATAGCAGAGATATTGAGTAGCAAAGAACGTGGCCGGTTATATACGGCTCTGATATGCCAAGACACGCCATGCCATATATTGCATTCTTTCTTCCGCATAAACACTGTTAAGGAAATTGTTACTTTTAGTGATAAAAAATACTTTAATTATACTGTTTTTCATCTGAAGCTTTCAAATTATTATATTTTAATGAAAAAAAACTGCCTTTAAATAGTTCCTGTACATGATTGTCTAACATGATCAATTACAAGATTTGTTTATATACCTATGTGAACCAAATTTATTAAATCATACAAGAAGTATCATGTGCATTTGAAACGTATATAACCATCAATATCAAATAAAACCATAAATCTGTATATGTTTAGCTTACAAAAGTAATAACCTATGTATACTAAACGATAACCAAAGATATTTGATCCTTAAAAATGCTCGTTGTGCAATAGAGAAAATGTCATGTTAAATAGATGAAACTCGAAACGCCAGTTCAAATCAAAATAATTTAAATGAGTATAATCAACAATATGCCTACTATTTAGATGTGAGGATAATGTAACTTGAAGTGTACAAAAATTATTTTCGCTTGACAGTAAACATTTAATCAACCTTAATAGTAGTACAAATGCAAAGTGTCTTTGTTTTGTTTTTAAGCATAAAAAATTAAACCTATTGTATTCAAATTTCAAATACGTTTCTTGTATTGTCTCTATTCTTGTTTCGAAAATCATCCGGGCTACGAGTTCCTGGTTACTAATATAGCTAAAATCCCATTTTGGTCTGCACAGTTGAAAATGTAATGGGAAGAGCCTGTAAAATGCGTCTAACTCATCCGTGTAAATATATTATATATATAAAAGGATTAATTCATTTAAATCGAGTTAGTGTTAGGTCATTTATAGTCCTCAAGCCATAGAGTACGCTTGAAAATAACACGCCTTTAACTCAGCCCTTTCTTCAGACAATTAAATTGAGTGTTTTGTAACAAATATACTTTTCAACACCGTACATTTTTGCAAGCTTTAAGTATGCAGTACTTGGTCAATAGTTTAATGCAAACATCAAAGACCAAGTTACCCCCTAGCTTTCAGATTGTAAGACCGTTATAATACCAATTTTTGTAGCTTTTTCACAGAAATACGCTGTTTAAAACCCCTTAAAAATATGTTTTCTTGATCAGCAAAGTTGGATCAAACTTATCTATGTATCAGGATAGTGGATAACTTTCAGTGACTATCACTTATTTCAGGAATGTTTAGAATATCGTTTAAGTAAAATATTCGCCGGTAGGATACGTCAGTGAGAACTCGCGTGCGAATCCACGGGCAACTGCTGTTTATTTCATATTAATAAAGATTTAAGTAAATGGCTAAAACAAAATAATAATATGAAGTTGGAGCAAAATACCATGTTTCAGACATAAATTCTTGTTAAAATATCATTTGGAGTACCTTAAATAGTTTTATGGTAGCCTAGATAATAAATATAGAAACCCGAGTGAAATTTTTTTATTGCTCATGCATAAAAGGAAGGTCTGATTTTGTTGTCTTTAAGCTTCCACTGTCTAGTTGTTACCTACGATTTCCTGGATTTATCCACCTTCAACAAACATTGCGCTGTCAGAACCGGTAAATGTATTCTATAAATGAACCAGTTCCCGTGTTTGCATCACAGTCTCATTGCTTGTCGTTTATGATTGGTGTACATTAATCTCTCGTATGTGTAACTTGTTTGTCATTGAGCTTTTTTAATTTCGTAATGATCACTCTCTTATTTGTTTTTTAATCTAATTTTTCTCAAATGGATAGGTACTGAAAATGCAATACAAATAACTGTTCAATAGTAATAACCAAAATTAGTTGCAGTTATCATTATATCTAGAGCTACGCCAAGTATAGATCAATGTAAGTTAAGTATAAGTACAATTACGGGTGTAGGTGTAGTTTAATATTAATTTTGTGTGCTTCCATTCAGCCAAACGTTATTAATACTCATAAGTTTTTATTTGATCCGTGCGACATGCGTTTATGACTTATGGAGTGTCAAAGAGCCGAGGGTTATCTATAGAAGAGTTTATGATAATTATTCCTTAATTTTAGGAAACCTAATTTACATTTTTAGACATATCTCGTCATACCCTATCTTAGTAGGATACACAGTAATGGCGAGTTAATACAAAACGTATATCCTGACACATATGCTTGAAACATGTCAATTCCAGTCACTGGTTTGTTATACCTGCTTTTACATATCAAGTAATGCTCGTAGCATGGAGATAGTGGCGTAGTATTGTGTCACAATTGTTACATCCTAAAACTCTTGCCTTGAAGTGATAACTATTAGTGACATTCAGCTGAACTTTATGGCTACTATGTAAAATATAAAGGGAATGTCCTATGTATTTAGCTCAAGACACTCACCGTTCTACATATTTAAAAACCAAATTTTTTCTAAACTATCGTACGATTATACGGTGAATACTGCAAAGGCATCTTCTAAGAACTCTAATATTTCTTCACCTATAATATTATAGGTGTAATATGGTTAAAGGTTCTGATACGAATTTGGTCACTGTGCCATATTTTTGAAAGTTGGTCTAAAATTATGTTGTTATTGGTCTTATGCACACTGCTTTAAACAAAAATATTACATAGTTCAAGTTTTCATATTCCAATAGTGATAGAATTTAGAATTTGAGAGATTAAACATTGGGTTAAAACATATTTTTTGGCAAGAAGTTTATTTTATCATCACAAGGACATAGTTAGTATCGAGCTTATTAGAATTCATATTTATAAAGTTTTATAAAGTAATATTTCTAACGATTTTCAGTTGAGAATAAATGCAACGTGTTAATTGCTCCCATTTGGCATTTGATAGAGTTGAAATATTGATGATTAGATCTCAGAATCCTAAGAACCGATTTACACTTTTAGGGCTATCTTCCAATTACCTAAAATGACATTGAATATATACTTATATATTCAATATTTTTATTTTTTCATTAATTTTAGGTGTGGAAAGTTTTTATTTTCTAATCCTTGTGAAATCGAACTGGAGATTGTGTTACTGAGAATATATAAACATGATTAGACCATCTGCATGGGTGGCGTGGGAGTTTTGTCTTGGTATAAATTTAAAACTTCTTCGTTTGTCCAGATTTACGTGAATTTCAATGTGCAGATACATTTTCTCATTATGAGACGTTATGACAATATAAGAGATGGAAAGTTTTCCTCATCTAAACGTTTAAATAAGCAAACTCCTCTGTTACAAGTTCTATCTTGCTGGTCTCAATTGAAGATGCGTATGGTTTACAGTGATGGAAATGACTTTCCAATGACATCTTTGATGTTTGAAATATTGAAGGTAGAGATTAAAATGTTTTTATATTCGTCCTAACTGACGCTCAAAGTTCTCAGAGACTATTTGTATTCAAAGGTAGGTTCTCTAAATAAGTCCCTATTTGAGACTAAGCCATACATTAGGATCAAGATGGATTACGCGGATGATGACGATGTAAAACTTACAAACTAGAAAAAGAGTTTTTTATCCATAAGTAAATACACGAAAACCAACCTAAGAAACAATGTAATTAATCATATTGAGCGTTGATTTCAGTAAAGCTGACACCATTAGCTGATGCTATATAACAGTTAAATGTAATCGTATTGGTAATAAATATGATTTTTTTAATTTTAATTTTACGATTCTAAGGAAAACCCACACAAAACCAGTGATAGTGATTTTTTATATTTTTTATTAATAGTGGTTTATCATTTAAGGTATTAAGGTTCTCTGTTTTTTTTCAGCCTAAATCAATGTACAATTATAGGAACACAAAAATTTTGCAAAGTTATGGACGGATTTTTGGTTTTCATTCAAGCCATCTGCCGGAAAGTGAGTGGAATGTAAACAGTAGTGACAGAATATATAAAAGTAAAAGGACAAGGCTACTTGATTCCTGCAACGAAATCATTAAATAAATTTGATGCAAAAAACGGTACTTATAATCCGAGTTAACCGACGTGAGGTCTTCAAGTCACTAATATCCAAATATCCGTTCTTCTACTTCTATTAATGAAGAAGAAAATAAATTCACCATTCCTATGTTAATAACCCTTTATATAGTCTGGTCAATTTAGACATTGACCCTTGCAACTGTTTTTTGCAAACTGCAAAAAGGGGTGTAACTTAAGATAAAAGTAGGCTTATTTTGTTCACTAGCGTGCACCACTTGTCAAGGCCAATCGTGTTCAAATGTTGAATCTCCAACAGGAGAAGGTTTTTACATCAACGACGAAACAACTGATGTATCGCTGTGTATGAGTAAGAAGAGAAAATAATTAATGGCGATGATGATGAATAAAATATGTTTCCAATCAAGTATAACGAGACTTGTCACTCGAGCTGTACCTGATGGACAACGACCACACTGACAAGAGCGCAACGACTGAAAAGAAGAAGAATAACCAAACATTCGTTAAATTTTTACTGAAGTAGACTGTGGAATAGGCCTACCGGGGAGACCACATTAAAAAAATCGCGCTATTTACACTACCTCATAGGTGGAGTTGAAACATGTTCATATTATAGACAGTACAGCGTAAGGACATTTTGTAATTGTATTTTATCAAAAATGGTTAGTGTTATGAAAAAAGGCATAAGGTGCATTTTTGTAGATAATTGCATGGTCTACAATTTTTGTTTGACATATTTTTTCATTAAACTAACCATTTTGCTGAAAACCTAAAAAAACTATTTTTGTTAAATTTGACCTTAAATAAAAATTTTGCAGACATGGGATCGATGGGGACTTTTCATAATTTCATAACAGTGGTGTCCCTAACATTTATGCAAATTTTCAGCTTTCTGGGAATCAATGCAAGGTTACCATTATTTTTGGGCTAAATATACCGGACTAATAGTACTTTGCACTTTCCATAGATATTCAGTAGAAGTCCTAAGATGTGTTTCAAATCAAAATCAGACGCTCCTAAATTGTATTTTACCATATCATCCAGCCTTCAGTTGGTATTTAAAAGTTCTTATGATTAAGTATATACAACTAAATGTAACATTGAACTTAACGGAATGCACTGTTATGATTTAAAGTATTATTTTTATTAAGAAGAATTCTTATTCGCAGAAATAAAAGTAACTTATGCGTTGTTACCGTGGAGTAATACAAAACACAGAAAACAGTTGTTTCGGTCTGGTATAGTTTAAAATTAATTATCTCAAACCATTTCTTTTCACGGTCTTTTAGGGAAGAAACTTCAATTGACTGAGAAATCAATCAATTAAACCTACCTTTAGCAAACAAATGAAACTTGTTTCAATGTTTGGCTCCACTTGATTGTATTGTCACAGGACTTCTGGAGTTGTTCTAGATTTCGACACCAACACGCACTAAATTGGACAACTAAATGGAGTAACTCTAAATAGCTTCGAGAAAAAGGTACTGAAGGTAACCGTAGTGGTGCTCAGAATGTTTGTTGTTATTCGAGAAAAAATTAATATTCTACTAATCACACTTTACAGTAAATAATGTTATTATAATGTAAATGAGTTATTTCTCTCTAATTAAGTAAATTAGGTCAAACAAGTGCTTTTTATTCAATACAGGGTGGCGCATATGTCAGTTTTCCAATAAATTTGGGGTAATTGTTTCTATAGACTGGTAACAATGTTAATTTGGTAGCAACACGGAGTAAGTTCTTTGTTGTCTGTTCTACTGACTAGGGTAAAGTAACGCTCTTTGAATCTGTTATTTGTTTATGTGTCCTTTAAAAATGTTTACATCCCAACAACGAGTTTACATCCTTCGGTTGTGGTGAATGTATAATAAAACTACTGCTATAATAATTGAAGAATTTAGTGGTAAATATCCAGGTGTCGCGATACCCACTAGACAGTATATGCGGAAGTTAAATAAGAAATTGTAAAAGTCAGGAAGTGTTTCAAATTCCCCGAAGTGTGGTCGTCCACGATCAAATTGCAACAAAGAAAACATGCAGACAGTTGCTCAAGCTTTTTTAGCCAGTTCTGTTAAATTGACTTGTAAGGCATCTGCTGAACTAGAAATATGAAGAATAAAGTGCAAAGAATGTAAAATCAATTAAAATTTACCGTCCATCTTTACTACAAGTGCTTCAGATGATTCCGATAGGCAAATGGAACTCTGTGAGACAATAATTATCAGCTCAAAGACTGATCCAAATCTCTTGCGGTCAATTTTGTGGTATGGTGAGGCATGTTTCAATCTACATGGACGCGTTAATCGGAATAACTGCGTGTACGGGTCGGATGTAAATCCTCATAACGTAATCCAAGTAGAACTCAATGTGTCTGGTGTTATGGTATGGGGAGGTATATCGAGTACCGGTACTGCATTGATTGGTCCTTATTGTCTTCAAGGAAATGTTAACTCAGAAAGTTAATTACGGCAGTTGCAAGAAGTAATAGTTCCCGAAATCAGAAAATATCGTGTTTTTAATATATCATTCGCTTAAGTGGCAACAAGACGGTGCCCTAGCACATTTTGGTATCCAATTCCAATATATTTTTTTAAATAACACGTGAAATGAATGGATTGGTCGCCGTGATAGAATCGATTGGCATGCGCGCTCGTCAGACCTAACCCCATGTGATTTTAACTGTGGGGTACTATAAAGGAGAATGCGTATGCTTCAAAACCGAAAAATCTTGACGAACTCATAAATTTATTTAGGAATGCATTGAAATTGTTAATAACGATAAACTTTTATTGCTAAAAATGCATGATTCTGTCTTCCGTCGTTCTTCGAAATGTATACAAAATCTAGGTTGATATTTAGAACAACTGCTATAACATTGTATGGTAATATGTAAGTATTTTCTTGAAATGAATTTGTTTTCTCGCCTAAATTTTCTGGAAAATTTCTCTTCTGGTATAAGTGACTAATGCGCCATCCCGTATTTACTTATTCTAGACTGGATTACAAATTATAATACTAATTATGAACATATTTACTGGGATGTCTTTTTAAAGAGTGAATAACAATGTACGTTAAAATGAAATCAGTACTGGTAGCACAGGAACACTAACTTGTTGACAATATGAAGTGCCCTTCGCTTGACATCTGTCATAAACACGGAATGTCAAAAAACACGAGGGTGCCAAATACACATGTCAGATTTATAACACAGTAAAATTATTGGTGCCGTTGATTATGTGACTAATATGACGCATGACGTAATGAACATTTCAAAGTTATCCGGAGGCAAGTATTGCGTAACAGTTTTTAACGGTACATTCCGAACACGGTATTCGGTAAGGTTATAACATGTCATAGGAAAAAGTGTATCCTACTATCAAAGTCACTAATGTGATACTTCTGCCAAATCCTGGAAGTCAGTTTTGGGAAATAGTTGTACCTCATATTGAACGATGCCTATAAAAATAATAAGTGCAAGCATTAACTATTACTTAAACACTGTTACAAAATCAACCTCAATGAACAAAGCTATGAGTGTTTCCACATACTGTACAACAAAGTGGGTGCCTTAGTAGGCATTGTAATATATCCTTTTAGCAGTGGCTTAGGGTAAAACAGATACATGAAACTAGCATACTTCAATGATCTATTCTTTACCACACTACAGTTCGAAAAACAACAAGATTTCATAGCGCAGAACGTTATAAACGATTACTTTGACATTTGCATGAACTAAATAAAGAGTTCCCCCTTTTACCGGAAGTAGACAGGAAGTAAGTAGGATTTCCCTATATAGAGTAATATGCTTCTTACTCCTAAGTATGTAGCCTTGATATTGTTTTCTTCGTTGAGACAAAAAAAGGAAACTCTACTATTGCACTGGTAATATCGTAGAACGTAATTACATGAAAAGGACAAAACGTATATGATTTTTGACTGAAGTAGGTTTCCAAAATCAATAACTTTATATATTTGATCAGGGCAACAATGAAAACATCTGTGGCGTCAGAAATGCTCCTACACATGCAAAGCATAATATAAGAATCAGTTTTAACTCAGACACTCTTAATCGTCAACAGTTACATAATACAGTAGGTAAACGTCAGAGCATTGTTTAATATTACATTGTAAGAGCTTTGAGTAAGTAGTATTAGACTTCAGTTAACAAGTACTATTTAATAAAACAATCCAAACTCACAAACGTTTTAAGTAACGGCATTATAATTTTGCACGTCTCCATCGTCTTATTAAAATCTAACTTTCCGTTAAAAGAAAATTATAATATGAAAAATATCAAAATATTGCCATTTTTTCCTTTTAAAGAGAAATTTAATGAACATTTTAAGAAAGGGGATTTGTCAAGACATGATATACCAGCGAGTAAAATTAAAAAATTTTTAAAATCTGTTATTTGATATTTTCATTTTCATTTATTTATTTCCAAACAATTCATGAATACAATTGACTTACAAAAATTTGTAAAACAAAAATTGGAATAATACCTGCAGAGACTCCACGTCTGTGTGCAGGATTAGAGTTCTTAAGTCAGTCCAGCAGCACTAATAAACTTATTTATTTGAACTTTGTTAGCTTACATTAACTTTAAATAAATGAAGTGCTAAATATGATATAATTTTAACTAAAAAATGTTATACATCCAGCATATATATGTAAAAACTGTACACAAAATTTTGCGGTATTCTACGACATTCTGCTAGTTAATAAAGCTGAAGAAAGTTAATCCAAAAAGTAAGAGAAAGTTACATCGTCAAGCCAATCGTATATTATGTTGCAGAATAGGAGCAAGGAAGCGCGTTACTTGTTGGTAGTGCGTATGTGTGTGTGTGTGTGTGTGTGTGTGTGTGTGTGTGTGTGTGTGTGTGTGTGTGTGCAATTTACCATTATGTGTATTGCGACTGAATGAGCACCTCCGCTGCCGCCCAGCCCAGGCCGAGCAACCACTCGCCCACCCTTCGCTTGTATGCAACATCACTACCACACTCAGCCTGCATCACATTAGTTGGGAGATTCTTATAAAGTTGGTGGGCTAAATAAAACGAATTATTAATTTCCAAAGTGTGTGCCTGTCTGGGAATATAGAATCCAAAATTTACTCTATTTCTTGTTAAGTATGTATGGGAACATTCTTGGAACATTATATTTTTATTATTGCGGGTATATATAAATAGGGACTTAATAAAAAGCTGGGCAGCTATAAGATAAAAGGCCGGAGCGGCAAATCACGAATTTGACGTTATCAACGTATTCTGCTCACCCTCCTGAACAAAAAATATATACAGGGTGTCCAAAAAGTCCCGGGTCGTTAAATATTTTTCAAAATATTTAAAATAGAGCTACAAAACCTTACACAAAGTTACTGGACATAACAATCTATTTTATCACATATTCAGTGATCCGCTACTTCCTCAGCGGGGCGGCCCGCTAGGAGTCAGAAGAAAATCTTAAATGTAAGCAAAGACCTTTTATTTGATATGCATATCGACCTATGCTTACATTTAAGATTTTATTCTGACACTTATTTGGATCACTGAATATGTGATAAAATAGATTTTTATGTCCAGTAACTTTGTGTAAGGTTTTGTAGCTCTATTTTAAATATTTTGAAAAATATTTAACCGACCCGGGACTTTTTTGACACCCTGTATAGTATTAGGGGGTGCAAATGACAAATAACATGATTTTAGGGGGTATATTCATAAGTAGTTAAGTTTCCAATGTTTTAATGTTCAGTTTGTGTGTTGTGTCTGGATAATCTGTTTACTTGAATATTATCTGCGGCCGGGACTGATAGCAGCCTGATAACGTATCTGTTATCTGAGTTCTCCGGGGCATGAGTCAGTGCTTCCCAAGATATCGTGTTCAGTAAATGAATCAACCATCCACTAGTTCGACCAACCCTAGTGAATTGTGTGTGTCGGAGTGTTTAGTAGGGCACGTAAAGAGTTTACGTTTTAACCGAAACGAAATTATTTCCTTTTTAATTGAACATGGAATTTTTAATAATGAGTGTATTTGTTCGTCGTGCGGTCGAGTGTTGTTTTTAAACCGGGAGACTTTGTTGTTTCGTTGCGATAGGAAAATTAGAAAAAGTAGCCTACGCTAGTAAAAAAATTTTTAAATATCGCAATTTTAAAAATTCTACTTTTTGGTTGCTGCTGCTCAGCTATATCCGCCAACACACTAATGGTAAGTGTTCTATGTTAATATCCATCTATATATTTATGTTAGAGTTTTTCATTATTTATTAAGTTTTTTCACTTTACATAATTGCCTTTGCATTACATTTCAATTTATATTTCTGAACAGCCCCTCTAGAATTTTATATTTTACTCATAGGTACTATCTCGAGGGATGTTTTCATTTATTGCCGCGCTGATGGCCGGAGGCACTCGTCTTATTTCGATAACAAGTAATTAATTTGTTGCTCGAAATTAAGAAAAACATCATTTTGATCAAAATTCTGCTCATTTCAGTATTATTTTTCATTTACGATTGCAAAGATGGCGACCCATCCGATTACGTCATCACGAGGTTGAATCATGGTCACAAAAGGTAACGTGACGCTCGACGTGGATGTAGAACATGGAAATATTACTCCGCCCCTGAATAGTTGTTTAATTTTTTATGTTCTAGAACTTAGTTATTTCTCATTTCCACCCCATCAAACCTTATACTATTTTGTTCTATAGGACGATTCCAAACGCAAAACTCGTATTTTTCCGCTCCGGCCGTTAATATGATAAATACCAAAAGCTGTCTTATATTTAGAACAGGAAACCGCTCGAATAATAATTTAGTAGGATATCTTCTGTTGTTCATAAGGATAACTTTCATTATGGATCACTGAGCAACCGCCAGTGGCCCGAGAGTAGACGAAGATTCCGCCCCCCACGCCACAATGCCGTACTGCAGCATCGACTGTACATAGGAGAAGTAAACCTCCCTACACTGACCAGCAGATATAATAAACGGATAAATATTATATATATATATATATATATATATATAACAAATTAGACTTCTTAGTTTAAATTTCCTTTAATATTTCGGCTTTGCCGTTTTTCAAAAAGGTATAATAAAAAGTATAAAACAAAAATAACACAGCAACAAAATTTACACAAGTAAATAAATATATATATAAATATATATATAAAAACGGATGACAATTAACGAAATAAATCCGTATTTATTATCATCGTGCAACGCATTTCAGTCAAGAGTACAGCAATCGTTTTGATAGAAAGTTTAATTACAACACTGTTTCTTTATACTACAATTACAATATTATTTTATGAAGATTATTGTTAAATTATGAAACTTTTTAGTTTCGTATTACAACATTTAAAAAAAGCGTTTCAAACTAAAGCATATCTTTGAAATGTGTACTATAGTGTGTGCTATATGAAACATCAAGTATACCATTAAAAATTGTTCAGCGTGTAACATATTTTAGAGAAGTCAGGTAATAAAGTATGAAATATTTGGTGTATTCGAATCTAAAGTACCAATAACCTATCCTTAAAAAATTCAGTTAGTATTATTCAATACCAAAGATATTTGACACTGCTAAGGACATTTAAACTAAACTACCGGCAATATTCAACAATCTTATAAATCTGTTTCGGAAGGCATTTAACTTTGGCGCTGTAAACGGAGAAGTACGACTGTAACGAGTAATTTCCTCCTAATATCCTTAGGCTATGAATTACAACCAAACTTTCCTTCAGGGGTAGATGTAATTTCAACCAATATTCATTAATTCAAGTATTTTTTATCATATTACCAATGTGTTAGATAGTAACGTGCAAAAGGGCGAATTTAGTAGAATTTAGCATTCAACAAAATTTACAGAAATTTAAAGATACCTCACTGCAATTTTTAACATTTAATTAAAATATAATTAAAGTAAATTTTAGTATCAAGGTAAACAGAAATAAATGTCAATGTAATTATTCAGTGGTATTCTAGTCAATATGATACATAAGTGATAAGTAAGTAAGTGATTAGCTTTTATAATGTAACACACTTATATATATTGTAGAATAAAAAGGAATGTTTCAGTAATTTTCCTACAATCAATGGTAATAAAATAAAACATATACAAAAAAAAACAAAAAGAAATTACAGAAAATCCTGTTTCTCTTTAACTTCTCTATTGTCAAAAACCAACTTTAAACAAAAAATTATTCAAATAATTAGTGAAGCCATCGGTCCATATCTAAGCTAAATGTTTATTAATTTTAAATACGGTTTAATGTAATTAAAGTGTTTTAATTTCTTTATATCAGACTAAATATTTACATTGCATACACATCGAAATACATAGACAACATTTGTGCTTTACCTTTATCGGAAATAAAAAATCTGTAGGTTAATCGAATTTATAAATTGGATTATTTTTATAGAAACATAAAATAAGACTTATTTATTTACTTATGTAAAATTTGTACATACTTTATATAAAATACAGTATATAATACGTTTAAAATAATACGATAGTGAGCGTTATAACATAAATACAGTTAGGGAGTCCGTACAACGTTTATTAGATGCGATTTAGTTTCATTAATTTAAAAAACCTTAACATTAAATTTATCCTAGAGTTTTAGAATGTTTGTATGAAATTTATTTTAATCCTCAAGGAGAGTGTAAGTAATTTTGATAACACCAAATAGGAACATAAATATATAGTTTAAGATACTATACACTTCTGTAAAAAAAAAACATAGAATCTATATTTTAATAATATAGAGGATAACAACTTAATAGTATTATATAACGTATGCAGTCACTTACCTGTAAGGAGAACACTGATGGAGTCTTTGATTAAGAATGACTTTGATGGTCAGCTCACCACAGGTAGCTGACGTTCATACGTTTACGAAATAGCGTTATATGCTTTTAGATGGAATTATGATTGTTATTGTGGGATTCTTGTAACATATCTTGAATTGATGCAGAGCCCTATTTAATGATTATTTTGGAAATGTATGTTAACTATACAAAGATTTCCCCCTTCCACTGGAAGTAGAGAGGAAGTAGGAAGGTTTTCCCATAGATAGTAATATTTTTCTCAGTCCTAAGTATGTAGTTCATATATTTTTTCTCGCCGAGAAAAGTTATAAATAGAACAGTGCTAGGAGTACAAAAACATGCGCACATTGTGCGAATGTCGATTATGTGGTTGTGTTAAACTCCACGTTATTTAAGGATTCAAAGGAAAGAGGAGAGCCTCGCGGCATCTCGGTGTTACCATCTGATCCAACGTTTAATGAGATGTGCGCATGAATTTAAGGACATCTATTCCAATCCCTGGGTAGGCAGAAGAGGAGCTATCGAGTGACCTGCAAGCTTACCTCATCTACTAACATTAGGTTATTTTGTACGGGGTGACATTAAAAGTAATGTGTATAAACCAAAACCACAGTGCATAAACGATCGGAGAACCGAACTCAGCAAGACAGTAAAATAGCTTCACAAAAACCATCCCACTGCTACTTATCACATTATCAGACATTTTTCCATGAGTGTGGAACTTTCGTTGAGCCCAAAATGGGGTATTTTAGAGGCAGGAGCAATTTTATAGTTGCAGTCATTAAAACATTAATCTGGGGTATCCTCCTTTCTTATTTGCCCTGTATAGTTATAGTTCAACTATTAACCTTTTCTTTATGATTTAAGGGTATTTATGATAAGTACGTATTTTGAAGATATTTTGACGTAAATGGCAAAATAGAAGAGCATGAAAGACGTATACTTTTATTCAAATCGTAAGCTTTGCATGTTCAATTAAATATGTACGGTGGAGTTTTTTCTACATTTCGTATTTCAATACCAAAATTTGAATATCTAGCTAATTGTAAAATAAAGGGGAAGGTAAAACAAATTACTCAAGGAAGGAAGTTGAACTTGAAAGGAAGCTAACCACGTTACAAAGCCAAATATCATTGAGATTTACTGAAACTGTTAGAGAGAGAAGGTTAGAGTAGTATATTACTGAGGTAATTAAATTTGCCTTTCTGGCGGTAATTCATATTCACAGTAATTTATAGTTGTTTTCAATTAATGAAAAAATAGACATTCACATTAGATATCTATTTTGAACGTGTTACTAAGCGTTGTACTCACCTTAATCCAATATTTTACACCTACATTAAATTTCTTTTCTTCATCGCCAAATACGTAAATCAATAAGGAAAATTTAGTTAATGGGTTTTGGTAGCTTTTACGAGACCTGTCTAAAATTATAGGAAATACAATTTTGTACGTAAAAATTTTTCCTGAAAAACTGATTTTCAGAGTAAAGTTTACAATATTGAAACATGAAAAATTAATTGTTTGGTTTTTATAATAAGTAATACAACAAAATATGTATGGATATTTATTGAATGTTTCTGTTTGATTTAATGCAAATTTTTAATTTAATTTAATTATTGTTATTAAGTACATAAAGGATAAACAAGAACTACCATTACTCTTGCAATTTGCAGGAAAATTTAAATTCCCCTAATTTTAGCAATATCTGGAAACATCCATTATAATTTGCTTAAATGTACAATAAGACGCACATGCGAAAAACATGGTAGAATTATTTACATTATTGGACTAAATAAACATTCTCTTTCCATACTTTATGTCCTAAATCGCCATGTTTCTAACTGATTTATGTCTATTGTTTGTTGCTAATGTTATATTGAAATATCATATCCTTATGCGTCGATTCTAAAATATTTTTACTATGTTTATAATAATACGACCTGAGGCTAAATACAGAGTACCATTATCCGAGACGTATTCTTAAAATAAGGTTGTTTTAGATATTAGCGCTTCGGTACAAAGTTTTACTATGCAGCTCTGCAGTTTTATCTACTGATTCATTGCAAAGCTATAGCAGTATTTCTTTTGTTTCAAAAATCATCTTCTTATTCGAGCAAGCAAACAGCAATGCCCGTGACAATCTTTAATGCTGGTAGTTTGAAGTATGTTTTCTGATACGATTCTTGTGTGGAAATGGATACTCAGCTTCTGAAACACATAAGCTGTATTAGAACGTTCTGAAACCGAAAAGGAAATTAAAAACAACGTTGTCAAACCGGTACAACTCTTAGGCGGCGAGTTTCTATGCAGAGGTGTTAAAGAAGCTTGTGGAGCTGTACGTAAAGTGGTTATGAGTAAACGGCGATTATATAGAAAAGTGAAGGACTGTAGATAACTAAATGTGCCAATAAAAATTATTTCAATGAGTTAGGTGCTTCTTATGACCAAACGACCCTTCATTTATGAATATGCCTCGTATAAATATATATTTCCGTTTTTTGGTAATGGGTATACACAGGAATGTACGACATACACTTCATTGTAATAAGCCTTGCCTCCAAGGCCGCTATCCAAAGAAGAAGTGCACTTAAATACTTAGGACGTATAAGTCACTGCACAACACATATATTAGAATTTTTTATAAGGTCACGGGTAACTGGGAAGAGAAACTATTACTATTAAGTGGGACCAAACTACACTTTACGATCATTAAATAAAAATAAAGAGCAATAACCTGATTTAATTTCAATAAAGATTAAATATTAAAATGAGATTGCTGCGCTGGGACTCTCACTTTCCGGGCAAGCATGATCACGCGTCCCAATGAACCAAGTTTTTTTTTTATTTAATCTTTATTAAAATTAAATTAGGTTTTTGGCGTTAATAAAAATTTGGTGAATTTTAAAATAAGTTTGACAGTTACTTGGTTTTACAATCGTATGTTAAATTGTAAAAACGTTGCTGTAGCCTATTGTAATCTCAATAAATAGTGAAAAACAAAATGAAATTTGCCCAGGTGGGACTTGAAATCGGTTCTTTCACTTTCCGGTCGATCAGAAACTGACAGAAACGGTCAAATACAAAATACGTGTATAGCAAAAAGTGAGCGCTCTATGGTAGAATGTTTTCCCGGTGAGTGAAAGATCGGGCTTCGATTCCAGGTGTATATAATATTTTAATAATAGGTAATATGACGTCGAGCTAAGTTGTTTTTATAGCTTTGGATTCGAAAATTACATAAACTATTTCATTGATATTAGCAATACTTTACGTAAATCCATTTTGTAATCCAAAATGTATGTAGTGCGAGATAGTAACATGCCGACTTTATAATATTTTACTGCTTGTAAATTATTCACCCTTTAACTACTGGAAGTCTAACCTAGATATACAATAAAGTAATTATATATTGAGTTTTCTATCGTAGCAAAGTAACTAAACGCTACACTAATCAAGAGAGATAAGTGAGAATCAAATATTAATCAATATTCTATCACAGTCATAAAATCGCAGAATATAACAGTACATTATGTAGATGGTTTTTATCAAATCTATAGATTGTTAAAATTACAAAAGAGAACAAAACTGCTTTGCTTATCGTTTTAAATTGTTAATATATATATTAAAATCAACTCATTTTAGATATTAGCTGGGGGTTTTGCACCATTGTTGTGTGTATTTTTGTACCCTTTTTATTCTTTTATTCCTATTTAGTTTTATATATCCAAATACCCTAATTAAGGAAGAAAGTTCATATAATGTTATGGAAGCATAACGAATAAATTTTAATTCTCCCGTACACCATATGGGTTTATTATTCAAGTAACAAAAGTAATGTTTTGAATATAAAATGCACCAATAAACTGTTCTCTGACGGGTGTTGAACATTGAACAGCTCTGCCAGTTGAGTAAACTCAATCTGTTAGTCAATTATTTCTGATATTTGGTCAACAATCAACCATTACTTTCATTCACTATTTCTTTATCTCTTTGATTAAGGTAAATTATTGCCTTCGTACTATTTACCATTAACCCTCCAACTGTTAATCTACAAACCTTTTTTTGTCATTGCCGCTTTTGTAGTTTTAAACCTCAAAATTGTTTTGGTCAAACATTCCCTCGTATAGTCACTTTTTACAATATACTCCGGCAATCTATCGATTTAACTCATGCACCATTGGATTTTGGAAGTAAAATGCTAGGGAACACATAAGTTTTATTGTATTAAAAGAAAGATAAGCTAATTTCGTAACACAGTGTATTTTATTGTCGATTTGCATTTTTTCTAACTGGTGCTCTTTATTACATTTTATTTTATAAACTTGGTATTTTTCATATATTTAGATATATTTATGGTTTTATAAAACTACATCATATTTGCCATTACTTATAAACCATACATTTTTAAATTTTGATATAGTACAAGCTTTCAAACCCATTTTATATTTTGCTGAATGAAAATGTTTTGTAAAAGTTTTCAATAATGGTAAAATGTAACTTTTTTACTTTTCAAAAAATAATGTATGGAGATTATTTCAATGGTGCTGTACTGATTATATCATTATGAGTAATAAAATGCAATATAACATGTATTCTTGCACAATTTTGTATTAGCAAAACTTGTTTTACCTAAGTCTTACGTGTACACCCTATTTTCAGAAATTATGCGCATCGCTGTTTTATGTTGTATAGCTTTATGATGCTTTCATAAATGTGTATAATGTTTATGTTTTTATGAAACCAGATAAAATTTGACACAGAATGTTTATGCCACTTTTAAACATTTCTCAATATAACTTCATTAGCTAGGTATGGTCACCCCCAAATTTAAGAAATATTTTTCGTAAATTTTATATTTGATTAAAAAAGTTTTTAGTAAAGAATGTTGTATGGTCATTTTTACAATATAGTCTAATTTTATGTTTCATCCTTAAAACAAAAATATATACTTTTATATATATATATATATATATATATATATATATTGCTTTTATCTTAAATTTTTATAAGTTTTTTTAAACCCCGAAGCTCTAAAACAGCCGGACACTAAAGGATAAAATGACCGCCAGTTTTATGGTTAATATTACTATTGTATATTGATTTATAAATAGCAAAATTGGTGTAAACATTCAGTGAAATATAATTTCTATAATTTAACGAATTTTCGTAAGTAGAATTCTTGTTATGTAACAGACAAGTGGCAATATATTTAAAATTAACATTCTGATGTGTCAATGTTTAAAACATTGAAATAATAATATAATATAAGATGTTATATTATATACATACATATATATATATATATATATATATATATATATATATATATATATATATATATATATTAAAATCTTATTAAAATTATTAAATAATCAGTTAAACCATTTAGTCTTTTTATATCGTTTAAATTAACACAGTTAATATTATTTCTAAACTTTAAACAATATATGACTGCTCGTAAGTATTATACCTGAGTTACATATTTGTCTAATTACTAATTAGAAACAAAAATTCCAGCATTTAAGATATAAACGTAAAAATTAAACAATTATGTATCGTTCCATGTTTAATTATGCAATCCGGATATATGATTCAATAAGAATATTGTATAGTTGATAATAGTGTTTCTTAAACGGAGGCAAAGGGTATTCCAACATCTAAATACCAATTCTTATGATAGTGAAGGGGCAGCTGTATTTCAAAGAATAAAAGTTTAAAAATATTTACTTTTCATTAAATGGGATAAAAATTTGACAAAATCCCATTTATCAAAATTACTGCTGTAGATTATTTGAAAGCAATTAATATGATACAACGTAGCATTACTTTTTTTAATTCATATCACATAAGTGGCTATGACAATATGAATGTTTCAGAGTTTTAAGAAAAAGTAATAATATAATACTTATAGAAATACCTCTTGGGAAATGTATTCTATTTTTTATTGTTGACAGTGAAAGTGATATCCAACAAATAAAGAGCAAAGTTAGCGTATAAAGTTCATTGAACCAATGTACTGCAGTTTTTAATAAACTCTTTGATCACTGACACTTGATGTTTTATAGAACGAAACTTTGTATATGTATTGAAAAAGCTATATTTTGAAAGCCCTGATTACTAAATAGCGTGTCCTGTTTGGACAGAGCAATGAATGGCATTGTGATATTGTGAGCAAAACACGATATCACTTAATTACTAACGAAAGGCTTAAAATATTAATACTTGGAGAGGTAACTCACACGTACTTTTGAAGGTCAGTTATAGATAGTTATAAATTATCTTCATTAGCAGAAAAAATTTAAAATTTAAAATTTAAAATTTTTGTACAATTCATATTTAATTACTGCTTAATGATTATTTGGTTGGCATAAAATGAAGATACATAGCTTATACTGCTATAAAATTTAATTTTTTTTTTATCAATGGAAAAAATTCTGTCCATGACAAAGAAGAAGCGGCTTTCTCCAATGGTAAATGTAGATAATTTCTATTGTTTCAGACTAAGTAACAACACGGAAATCATGAGGCTGTCAGGCTGATTTATGTGAAATAGTAATATGAAATTTGTAGTTTGTTGTTAACAAATACAATATATGGTACTAATTTGAGTTTTATTTAATGTAGTCCAACAAGTCGTAATTTGAGCATAAAAAGTAATTGCGAAAAAGAATTGAGTGAAAATATAGTGATACATTGTTTCTTGTGTTGTTAATATACGTAGATATTTTCCTTACAATTTACCCATCAGTATTTATTTTTATATTTATTAAATGAGTCCTTTTTCGTGTTTAAATTTGTTGGCAGTTATTGGAACATACTCTTTTTCCCAAGAAATTTAGTAATCTAAATTTGAAACAAAAATTCAAATCTACCTTCACTCAAAAAGTTATTCAGTTGTTAATAAATTGAACTTTAACGCCGGAAATATAATTTACCACCTAGCTTTTATATCTACAAGTACTACATTTGGTAAATTTAAATATACCTGCAGGTAAGCACGACCGGTAACTTATTTTCAATAACCCCCTACAATTTATTCTCCATAAAAAAAGCTTTTAGGATTTATATGAACGCAAATCTATGAACAAAATTAAACGTTGAGACAACAGATCACGAAACATTTTGAATTTTCATAAATTATGGATTGACATTAATCTATATAAAATCTAAACAACCGTATATACTAAACATTCAATACATTATTTTATTCCAGTTAAATGCTTCGTACATTACTTAGCAATTTTACTGTAGTATTATATAACACTATTTTATTTTTAAATTTATTTTTAAAAACCTTTATTTCCTTGTTACAATTTATATTATTTGGTGTTTATTTTTCTAAAATTGTGTACTTGAAAAAGGTGTAATATGACAAATATTGTACATATAAATAGTAGTAAACTTTTCTGTAATGTTAAAAGATTTATAACACAAAATCTCGTGATGGTCCATTACAAGACAGATTTTATAATATATTCGCGTTCAAAATACTCCCGATTCCAAGATATAATTTTTATAACAGGTTGTAAAACCTCAAGGTATTTATAATTAGGATTTAAGAAAGTTTTTAAAAGATAGATTTTTATTAAGTTGTAAATAAATTGGTCAATCATATAACAAAACGACTTACACTTTCATCCATTATTGTTAAAATAAGGTAATTTTTTCTGTCGCTATATATCTTTAAAGGAATGAGAGTAAAAGACTAAAAAGTTTAATTTTAATTGATTAAAATAATATTAGTTTTAATCACAAATACAGTACCTAGAATAGATAAATAATTGTATCGCGACTAGTATAAAATTAAAATTTCTTGAATTAGTTGTAACTTAAGCAAATAATTAAAAAAAATTACACATGTTTAAATAATTTGGTTTGTGAAATGAAATGATTGCCATAACTACAAATATTTTCTCATAATACTAAAATTCTATAGAAACTTATGATTAAAAATTGTACAGTTACTTACGATTTATAAGTTGTATATTTTATATATTTTTATGTAACAACAAAGGCGAAATATTTACAGTTTTATAACAAAAATATTGTTAAAGGTATTCTTCTTGTTATATTGAGAAAAATATAAAAGAAAAAGAAAAAGTGGTAGAATCGAATGGATATTTTACAGGAGTTGTATTACAAGTATAAAAAGTAATCAATGTAACCTATTCTCTCAAGGTTAATACTTAAAAATGTACTTGGATAGACAATTTGGATTGATAAGAATGAGTTCATATTCCAAATTTTAATAAAGCACCAGCAAGTAACAGTCGCATCTAACCGTGGCCGTAGCGTTTCTTGTCGCAGATTAGTTCTGACTGATCTCTCCCCTGGGACAGCTTTGTGCCTGATATTGTTGTTTCCTCGTCCTTTCAGTTTTGGATGCTGATAATGTCATACAAAGCGATATTGCTTTTGAAGTTTTTATCCATTCTATGACAAGCGATGGTCAATAAACCCGAGCGTTCACGATCATTCAAATTAATTGCAATATAAAAATGAAATATACAGTACTTATACAATTGTATTATTTATGAGTTTTTGTAAAGTTTTATGTTTTTGTTGTAATACTTTTGTATAAATATTACAGATTATTTGATCCAAATAGGTATCCAGATAAATCCATTTTTATCAAGATTATATCAACCATTGATAATAACTATTGATATTAGTGCATTATCATAATAAATAATAGAATAATGTTGACATAGTTATTTTAAAATTCTCAAGCAGATATGTAAGAATAAATTAAAACGGCTACGACTTTTATACATTTTAAAGCAATAATCGTTCTAATTATTTAATTTACTGTTTGCTACGTTTTAAACAACTTTAGTCATTCGTCGTCTGTTAGACGTTGTTTATCCTATATACTATATATCGTTGGCTAGTGATCTCAACTTTATTCACTCATTGGTAGTTACCGTTTTTGTATCACATATACAAAACCTTTTTGGCCTCAGATCAGCAAGTGAACCGTTGAAAGTCGAAAAGAAAAATAATTTCCTTAATTTAGGGACAAACATGTCCAGTTTTACCCATGAGGTAAAACGCAGTTATAGTTATCATTGTTTTATCTTACGTAATTTCACGACTGTAAATCATTAGCTATGGCAGTTCCTATAGCCGGATAACAAATCAGGGGTAAAACTGACGTGTCATAGTCAGGGAACACATTGGGTGGTATCTCCCAGCTCTGCTCGAGCGAGTATTTATTAATCCCAGTTGATACATGGCCACACGAATCCACGGTATTGCGTGAATAAATACTGTCTGATTGTGTGGCATCGAAACAGATAGTACGTCACCACTAGATCTGGCGGGTGTCAGTATACATCGGTTAAGTAGAGAAACTAAACCAATGGCATGATATTTGTAATGTTGTTGTAGAAGAAGCTTAAAGAGTGGATAGATTGGCATGCCTAAGCCATGTAAATCTGTATACGTGTTGTTCTGCCAACTCACATTCCTCTCCTAGAAATATTGAAAATATTTCTCAAAGTGGTAAATAAGTTGATAAACTGGAAAACGATAAGTTAAAATGTAGTGATAAACACTACTGGACGGGTTGTACTGAAATTTTACGCATACTTTTGAATGGTAAACATAATAAGCTTAAACATATTTCTGAAATAATTCTAGGCTGTGCCCAACTGATCTCTAAAGATGCAAATTACCCCATAAGAAATGCATTATACAAAAAAATGTTATTAAGTGAGAAAATCTGACGAATATAATCAACTCTTAAATGTAAACATTGTTTTATGACGGCACAAACACATGTGTAATTAATTTATCTATTATGTTTAATATGTTTAGATTTATAGTTATTGTTTTAAAATAATAAGCTTGATAATATCAAAACTTCTAATATTTTCCTAAGTCACTCTTGAGCACAGAGATTGTTTAAATAAGTAAATTATACATTTTATTAAAAATGTACTTTTTACCAATTATAAGGTATAGTCAGTTCTTGAATGTAGTTATTAAAGACAAAATTACTATCTATATTTTCATATGAATATAAATATTGTTAAAACATTAATCTTTATTGTTTTTTGACAAACGTAGGCTTCTCATATCTGTGTATGTATACATATTGTCTTGATAGTGTAGTCAAATTAATTTATCTTATAGCACACAAAATACTAAGACCAGAGTAAATTAAAACAGAGTACATGTACTGCTTTTTCATTTTTATCTTGATAGTCTGAACAAGGTAAATAAAACAATGGTATTGGAAACATAATTTACTCGAATTAGATCTACTCATACAGATGCAAAACCTAAAAAACTAAGCACTAACTAACAATTTCTCTTAACATCATTAGCTGTTTTCAATGAACCTAAAAACCGCCTAATTCTGTTTCAAAACTACGTAGAGCATCATAATTTAAGCACTTCACATCGTAAGTGCGTTAAATGAGAAGCTGAATACTTTGAATTTTACGATCTATCCAGACTAGCCTCTAATAGTTATTATTATTACTGAAATCATAAGAGCAATTAATTAAAACATTATGGTGTGTTGGAGAGAAATTTAAATTATTTCACGGGTTTTCTATAGAAACCGTTTTAATCTAAGGCTTCCGCGTCTTAAAAGACTGTTCTTTACTCTTACATCTCAAAAGGCCCAGGAGATTTGAATATCTTACGATAACTATCAATTATATTATGGAGTACTTACAGTCATTTAAATGGAATAAATGGCTACGTTGCCCCAATCTTTCAATACATAATTGGTGCGTAATGGCAGGTAACTCTCAGTATAGTATACGGTAGGAATTTCTCCCCCCCCCTCATTTTATCAGTAAGTGGCTGTAGTGCAAAGTCCTTGGGTGTTACTCCCAAAAAAAATTTATTTTATTTTCAAACTGTTTATGTTCCTCAATTTTTAGTATAATCATGAGAAATGCCACTTTTTAAACGTATTTTGAACATGCATTCAGTAAATTTTAGTGTTTTCCTCTAAAAGTATATAATTTTTAAAAGATATATACAGGGTGTCCAAAAAGTCCCGGGTCGGTTAAATATTTTTCAAAATATTTTAAATAGAGCTACAAAACCTTACACAAAGTTACTGGACATAAAAATCTATTTTATCACATATTCAGTGATCCGCTACTTCCTCAGGGGGGCGGCCCGCTAGGAGTCAGAAGAAAATCTTAAATGTAAGCATAGGTTGGTATGCATATCAAATAAAAGGTCTTTATTAGTAGAGTACAGAGCCGCAAACCCGACCTCAAACGGATAACCCAGTAAAAAATTACAGCCGTTCAAAAAGCAGATCATATATCAGTGAATGTCGCTATAATTAAATCGATGAAAGATTGCTATGTTGCATAACATTCAATCTCTAGTTTGGTAAGATACCTGTTTTTGTATGATTATATATACTATTATATAAAAATGAAATGCTGTCGGTCTGTGTTTTTTCGTATCAATTTCTCACGTAGAAACTACTGGACTTATTATACAGGAATTTGTACATGGATATTGTTACTGCCGAGTTTATATATAAGCTTATTTCCATTACGAAAATACCTCCGTGGTAGGCCCTACAGGTCTCTAAAGCTGCGCAATATCCAACATTTGTCTCAAGTAGTGAAATATTAATTGATAGCCTGTTAAATGTAATCAACTGTTTTGTGTAAATATTGTTTTATTGAATTAATCTTTAATTTATCCAACCAATTTTCCAGATTTATACGCCTTATGAGCATAAAGTAAGCTTGATAGAAGGAACATTTCCACTTCAAAATGTTTTTGTAAGAAAAAAAAAAAAAAAAAAAAAATATATATATATATATATATATATATATATATATATATATATATATATATATATATATATACATAAGAAAATAAAACTTTAGGAAAAGAACGCTTGGAACTGTAAGCTTTAGCAAATATTAGAAATGGAGTGCTAGGTTAGGATTTTAATGTAGACAGCAAAGACTATGTTACTATATAATTTTTTCTATACTTTTATCTAATGCTATAAAACCAATCTCAGTTGTTTTTTTTTTTACATATTTCGGTTTCTCTGACCTGCTTATTTATATTTATTCTTAATCAGTGCAACATATCAAACTAAATTATGACACATAAAATACTTTAGACTAGAAGTAAATTACACAACGTATGGACGAAGCGGGTTTAGTAAATGTCGTGTTTTCGTGCTGCAGTTTATCTTTGTCTAGGATTGTTTTATTGCGATTTTAATCAACTACTGTATAACGACATAATTTATTACACCAGAATGTATTTACTAAAATACGACTTTAGTCTCATATAAGTCTTAGGATTTACCCACCTACCATAAAATAGTTCATATGTTACTGAAATCATTGAAGCTCTTCAATAAAATATCTTTACATAATGCAAATAAATTAAAACAATTTTAATGGCACTTATAAAAGAACAGTATTACTCCTGACTCCATAGCCCCATCTTAAAATATTAAACTTTGACTGTCATGCATGTCAGGATTCCTTGGAATGTCATTTAAAAAGAATATGCTCGTGGTTTTCTTGTTTTTCAATATGAATTTTTGTGCGAAGCCGCGGGAAGCTGCTAGTAATTAAATACACATATGAATACTCATCATCACTCATTATTATTTCAATATGCATATAAAATTTAAGTTTTTTATAAGGTGCGAGCAGGGATATGAAAATTTAAACTATTGAACAAAACATGAAATGGTGCCTGTTTTTGATATTATATATGAGTATTTACAATTCCTACAAGAGTATTATTGTTTATGAAATAATATTTAAAATATATATTTTAACATTACAATAATGGCAATTAAAAATTAGAGGTTCCATCTTATGGGTTTAGTATCACCATACGCTGTATTTAATACCAACAACGTATTTTGTGGAATCCTTCTGAGATACAAAAAAATGTTTCTTAGAATCCATGAGTATTTACATGAGTATTTGTATGTAATTTATAATTTAATAGTCATTGGGAGAAACATATATCTCGGCAACATATTTTGTCATATTGCTTTTTAAAATACTTCTATAAGATTCTTATCTAGGTCTCCGATGTAAACTGAGAAGTTTCTCAAAGTAACGCTGAGATAACTTATATGGAGTTAAAAATTGTAATCTACACACTGAATAGAGTCTCGTTCTTACAGGAGATATTTCACATTGTTTCCAACAGTGACCTAAGTTTGACCATTACTATGACCAACAATACATTCCCTAGCATAGTAAGATTATGTTCACTGGAATGGGTTGCTCCATGTAATATTTCAAAATTTTATTTAATGAGCGTTATTTGGAATTTTTATTTAAATAAGGAAACTTCCTACAGAAACTCTTAGATAACTGGTAGTTATAAAAATTTCTATCTATTTTTATATCATTGCTTCATGGCAGATTACAGTAGAAACATAAGTACACACAATTAAAAAATATTTTAAAATTAATAACTGTCAAAATGTTCAATATTAAGCTCTTTTGTTTATAAGTTGAGCTTAAACCATCGGAAATTTGAAAAATAACATTCTAATGAATTGTATGTTACAATTAAGAAATGTATCGGTTCTCATATTTCGGATGGGTTACTTATATGTTGCAAGTAAATTTTAATTTAACAAACACACGAAAAGAAATAAATAAAAAATATTTTAGTTTTAACAATGTTTACTTTTCGAGTAAGTAGTAAATTAAATTACCAACACTGTGCAATGCCACCAACTGATAAATCAACATGTTGGTGTTTATAAAGCAGGTTGAAACAATTGAGATGTATCAGACGTGTATCAATTGTATCGTTTAAACCATATTCATTGTACATGACTCAGTTATCCTAGTTGATTGTTCAGTCAATGAGTTTTAGTGGGGTAATTCAGATTCGTCATTGTTGATAAAATAATGTGGGAGTTTGATTACAGCAATAGAACGTGTTTGACTTGTCAAATAATAGATAAATTAATTGCCCTCATTAATATTGATTGGTTGCCCTAATCAAATTATTCTAATAGTCGTTTTATAAACTTTCCGTCAAACCAAGGTAGTCTATTTGGTCCTATGCTCTGTGGCAGTTACTATCCATAAACACTATTATTATAATTGTCGCTACGGTAGCAAAAGATTATTTTAAATCACCATAGGTTTCAAAATATTCTTAAAAGGGAATATAAAATTCAAATCTTTCAGAAAATAGCTATTATTTTCCTACTTTGTTGATGAAAATTATCCTACCTTTATAAAAAACCCTATTTTCATATTTAAAAATGTACTCTGTACTTTTGAATGATTATAAATTTTAAAAATTAAATTGGACATAGTTACTTAGGATACTGATGTGAAAATCCTAAAATAATCCGGCGTAAAATTACCCGGAGATCAAAAGCTCAAAGTTACGCTAAATATTAACATAAGATGATGATAGTTACATTGGCATTTATAACTAGTCATTTGAATTAAGATAGACTCTAATGGTGATTAAATTATTTTTAGGATTCACATATAACACTGATCTGGGTAATGAACGTCAGAGGAATAAATTACCAAGAAGATGTTATCAAGTTCGTCTCATCTTCATCTGCAATGGTTAAAATAATATATGCCAACTTGATAATTTTTAACATCGTGTAGTAATACGCCTTTCTTAAAAGTTTAGGATTAGCAAAAGTTGGTATTATAAGATTCTTAGGACAGTACTATTTCCTTTAGCACATCTAGATTATTATTTAGCACATTAAAAAAGAACAATGTTCGAAATCCTGTAGTCGAAACCCTCTCATACACTAGCCGGAATCTCTGTCGTCGCTTGAACTTCATACATGATAAATTGCCCTGTATATATTATACACACATAGTTAATCATCTCAGAATTCATTGGCCATAAATAATTGGTCAGAATATAATCCTTCAAAGATTATGTTTATTTTTTTCTTTGGGAACTGGCTTATCAAGACCAAAAGAAAATGTGTCATGAATAAATCACCGAACCACTGCGCTGAGGAGGAATCCCATCGCCGGACTTATTTTTCAAATATTGGAGAAGGGAATTTAAGATCTCTTATTACTCCAACGCAATCGAAGAAGGCCATATACATTGAAAACCTGTCATTGTTATAAGATTTGTATTTAGGATACAAACACTTGAAGTAATGCGAAAGATTATCTGGCAGAGAATTTGTTCTTGGGACATGGAGTTGTATAAGGGTAGGATTCCCGCATACCAAGGCTCTACTGTGGCGTTTTATAAACATTAAAGATCGCCTCCTTTGTATAAAAATGCCTGAGAAGACAGTATATTAAAAATAACTAAATGTTTACTTTCATATAAAATTTGAAAAATAATAAATATTAATAAAAATATTAACGTTTAACATACTCAATTACTGCTATATTTTGAAAATAATAATTATAACTGTATGATATGTTAGTAATTATTTATTTCCGGTCAGTAGACCCTTCAAGAAATAGAATAGTGTAAAAATTTAGAGATAGGCCTAGTAGTTAATCGCTGAGTAACTAATTATTTTGTAAATACAGTATTACACTCAAGATACATTATAACTGCAATAGTTATTGGATTGCCGTTCAGCATAAACTTAAAGAGTAGTTAATTACAAAGTTAGCAGTATTAGTTACTTCGAGCACAGATGAGATAAGCAAATAGAATGTGGTAAATGCTGACTGATGCGGAAACTGTTCCAGCACAGCTTTGAATAACTACTGATTGTGTTATTCAATCATAAACTTTATTTGTGTACGGAATTAATCGCGAATGTTATTTTTGCAGTTTATATGAAGTATTTTATTGTATTCATTTCTATTATCAACTATGGTCGACTCAGCAATTTTTGCAGATTAAAAGTTTCATAAAAATATAAAAAATAAATTTATTAAATGATTATAAATAGATCAAATTTTACTTGTAAATTATAATCCTAAAATTTAGTAAAACAAGGTTCTTCCGAATGGACGGAAGACATGGGGTTAAGTATGTCATACTATTACCTCGATACCGCTGACGTCGTAATAATGAATACTCGATTTTAAAAGTTTACTTACATGTTCAACTGTTGCAAATAAATATAAAAGTACCGCTTCTTGATGTTAAAATAAAATAATGTATTATCACGTTTCTGCCAAGTAGAGTGATAATGTAATAAATGATATCATGGGGGTGGGCTTAATGGTTCCAATGTGTTATGGGAATTTCGCATTCGAACTTATTAACTATTAAAACTTTTAAATCGATTTCCCTTCAAGTGGATGTCGACTCACAAGTGCGGGCGTCAGCATCTTGGCTCAAAATAGCAGCTTCTAGTCCGAAAAAGTAAATGTTAGTAGACTAGAAGTCAAAAACATGAATGCTGGAAGTACTCGGGTTGTACTCATAATTAAAATAAAACTTATAGACTCGAAGTTAAACTCGTGAATAATGCTCGCGAGGTGTTGCTTGGCAGTAAAATGTTTAGGTAAAAAGTTTATGAGAGAAAAACTTTATACCCGTGCCTATATTAATCCTCCAAGAATTTAGTTCCAAGAACATCAGATATAACTTACTCTAAACCAGTAACGAATAACAGGTTTGAGAAAATATGTTTTATATAAAATACAACTTAATAACGGTACAAAGATAGGATTATACCATAGGAACGTAAACAATTTCACTGTGTTACTATACAATTTAGGGTATTATAAATCATTTATGTAGGCTAAATGTGTTACTATGTCACACATTGAAATTGCCATATAATTGTACTCAGTTTGCTTAAGGATTTATTTATTCTACAATTTTCTCGTTGCAATCATAGTTATAAATGAGATCAGTGTAAATAGTCTCTTTAACGCTAAACAAAATTAATTGAAGGAACATGCACCTTCATCGAATTCAATGTTGCTTCTACAGAAATGCAACCTAAAATATGGTATGTCTATAAGTTTGTTTCCTTTCGTTAATTATCGTGCTGTACCGTTTTACTGACACATGAGGGGCTAGCTTTAAAATTTAAATTTTTGTGAAGGTTCAAAAACGAAAAGAAAATCTTCTGAAATAAATAAAGTTCAAACTAGAATAAAACTTCTTCTTGAAAATAATTACTGGTTTTAAAATTAAAATAAAAACTTCTTGATGACTTTTAAATTCAAACTTCTTACAGCTTGCCTTTTTTCAATTTTCAAAATTCAAAACTTTCACACTCTAATCTGATCTGGCAATTCTTCACTTTAATTTATCTTCAAAATTCAATTTTATTTTGTTACTAATTTTCTTTACTTTACTTTAAATATTACTTTTTTTCAGTGTTAGAATTTTTATATTGCTGGAAGCATCTGTAACAACCACAAAACTCTTTTACATAAATAATGTTATATATATGTGCTCACTGCACCAAAAAGTTTTATATTGCACAAATCAAAAGGACAAGTTCGTAAATTCCCATTAAATTTAATTTTTACAATATTTATTTCAAAATAATTAAGAATGAATATTGACTGGACTCCAGTTAAAAGGTTCACTTACCCCCCGGTTCGATAACGATTAGCAAAAAAAAACTCTAAGCAATTTCAAAGACTATACTCGTTACTACTACTTCCGATCAACTGAGACGGGAGGTACGGCACGTCTACCTCACCCCACCACACAATTTCTGTATCAAACACTCCCATCTGCGATGCGCGCCTCGCTGATAGTAGCCTCCTTTGTACTGTCCAGTCCTTATCATTCTTCTGGGCCTACTCCTTCCACCGGTAATACAGTTACCCCAGAATTATTATTTAATACAATCGGTACAGTGCGAATAGGTAGACAGACTAAAATAATTGTATAGGTTCTGAAGTAATAGGCTACGCTAACGCTTAGCCAAATTTAAAATATAATTTATTAATAATATTATACGTTTAAATGTAATATTAAAACTGACGTATTCACAAGTATAATAATTCCTCGAACAGGTCTGCATTATTAATCAATAAAACTTAGTTTTCAAAATCGTTCGAACTAAGAATAAAAACGAACGCTGAGTCTCATGTGTATAATTTAAATTAATGTAGAAATACATTATTACTAGGAAAGAAAACAAACTATACACTCAAAGTGATACGATGAAAAATATATTTTTACAATCTTCAGCCTGCAAAAGAGAAATTGTATTAGCTTTCTACCCAGTAGTAACACGGCAGGTTCAACAACGCCCAAAGATAAATATTTTTCATCCTTGTGCATGTAACAACCAATTTGTGGTTGCAAATGTAGAAATGAAGTTTAATAAATCATCAAGTCTACATATGAAGTGTTTCGTGAGATATCTCTCTACATGATACTTTCTTTCGCATATTTCTTTAAATTGGGATAAAAGATGTTTGGTTTTCAACAGTTAATCAACACTTGTTAATACGTCACATGTTAAAAACTCCTATTTGGGTACTAATTTTATTTTAAAATTATTTATTCCGTTATTTTATCGTTACTTTTGTGGTTACCCTTGAGGGCCCTTTGAGCGTTACATCTTGAGACCAATGTAAAAATGCTCACTGAAGTTCAGTCAAATCACGTGGACTGACATGCACAATCATCGACCCCAATGTTCTTAATATATTAATGAAGCAATAATACACAATTTTAAGTCTCCGATTCATTTTCGAGATGATGTGCAGACAGATAAACAGACTGAAATGAAATTTTTCGACCCTGAGTGATAAACTTCGTGAACTCTCAGCCAACAGTTTTTGTTTAACGTAGACTATTTGAACAATATGACCAAAAATTTGTAATATATAGACCCCTATTTACTATTTGAGATTATGAGTCTGTCGCTCACCGAATTAATCTTGTTTCTATTTCTCGTAATTTCAAATTATATGATATTTCCATTCCTAGCGACATAAAAAATATAGCATTTTTGTATATTTCAATGTGACATGTGTGCCCTTCTTAAACATTTTAGTAGTGGATAAAATTATATTTTAAATATTGGACTTGTTTGGGAATCACTATATAAAAATATTCAATAAAATTATATGCTTAATTTAGAAAAACACGTAGTTTCAACTATTTATTTACAATTAAACTCTTCCCAATATCATATCACTAATATCTCTGACGTAAATATTAACGTTTTTGTAAGTATTTCTGAAAAAGTTCCTACTTTTAGTTTAAATTTATTTTGTATTTATTCAATTTCTTCTCTTTATTCCAATGAAATACACAATTATTTAACAGTTGGCAGCAAAATCTTGTTTGAAATATACCACAAATTTGTGAATAGTTTTATTATTCTTTTGATTTGTGAATTTAATTATTGTAATTTAAGCAATGATGAAAAATAATTACTATGATCATCAAAGTTTTTATCACCAGCATTTTGTACATTGTTTATGACGGTAATATTGAGTATTTTAGAGTTTTCTTTCTGAATAGAATGACAGTATCAAACTTCTAGCATTTGACAGCAAAGATTTTTGAAATTAAATTTGTTTAAAGAATGTTCCAACCAACATTACAATACAACTTATTGTAGGCGATGTCGTGAATGCAATACTTGCAGACATTGTTGTATTCATATCAAGTCAACCAGCGTGGCCATAATCTATGTAGATACATATACTTTTGGGTGTCCTGTATAGTCATGAAGAATATTCAGATCATTCTTGCAGATAAAAAAATGTTTAGGCAAATATCCAATGAGTAAACAGATTCAATTACAAGATATTAAAAAAAAAAAACAGAATCAATGTATTACTTTTAAATGAGTATGATAATATGATATTTCAGGCCTAGAGTAAAATAAGTGTCATATAGTGAACATTCAATATAAAAGATTAATACAAGATTTAAAACTCGTGCGTTGCAGTAACCTCCCTAGAAAAAGGAACTTTAATTGTTTGAACACTGCAAGGAAACCAACCTTATGAAAGAACAAAATTTATTGAATTTTGCAAGAAACCAAACATTTTATTTAAACGTATTAAGTGACAAGATTTCTCAATTATTATGTCATCTGCAGACTTTAAATTTTGTAGACGAGAACGAGATATATGAAAGTGCACGTCTAGCCAGGGAAGTTTGTTGCGTCAATAAAGACACTTAGTACGTAGACACTATCTTCATCTTTCTCTGCCAGATGGATGTAAACATGACTTTTCTGTATAATTGTTTGTTTTTCTGTATCACACAGATCACATCGCGAATGAAATGAGCACAAAAATTACATGCAATTTCAGCTAAGCTTATTATGTGACACGCTGTGTTACACCTTGTTTCAAGTGTAATTATTTTTAACGAACAAATTACTTTACATGATAAACTATTATCTATAATGCATTTATTTATTTACTAATATTTTATTTTATAATAATCTTTCTTATTAATAAAGAAGTGAAAATAATACTTATAAATAAAGCTAATAAAATAACAATAGACACTCATAAATAAAGTCCAAATCACACAAATATTGTTTCGGTTTAATTGAGGTTCAACTTGCTACATTTATTCAAAAAACCTATTTCGATGTTACCATTACACTTTCCAAGTATTTTAAGGATCATTATACTTAAGTTTCTCTCATTTTATGTTATGAAATACGCACATATGCAATACCGCTTATTAAACATATAACTTACAATATATTCACAAAGTAGTACCAGACACAAAGAGTAGGTTTTGGATTTGAATAAGAAATTATTCACGATGATATTGAAGATGGCAGAGATATCGAGTAGCAAAGAACGTGGCCGGTTTTATATAAGGCCCTGATATTTGAAGACACGCACCGTCACAGCTTGAATTCTTTCTTCAGCATGAACGTTATCGAGTAAAATGTTACTTGTAGTGGTAGAAAATATACTTTAATTAAAATTTTTAATCCTAGATTTCCAAATTTTCAATATTTTCGTTAAAAAATCTGTTACCTTAAATTGCTTCTTGTACATAGCTTTCTAACATAATAAAATTAAGGGAACCCTGTAGTCCATATACCGTACATGTTAAAAGTATTAACTTTAGGTACAATTTAAAAGAAAACTATCTCAGTTACAGTATTGAAACTTTGTATGCCTTTTTTTAATGCTTTTTAAAGTATAGTTAACCTATTTTAAACTTAATTAAAAAAAGATATTAGTAATGATTTTTTTAATATACCAAAAAACACAATGTTTTTACAAAAAATATTTTTTTAAAGGACTTAAAAGCAAATTATCTTAAATAAAATAGGTTAAGTCTTTTGATAATGACTTAAATAAAATACACAAAAAAATCATGCAGATAGCTTAAAAGGTTTAGTAGAAAAGTGTACCTTCGTGTCAGAATGTGTGATTTTTCAGGAGAGCTCAAGAACTGTACGGTACCCCTTGCAGCCACGCTAAAACATTCCAGGATCATACTTTTTACTTTCTTCATCCTCCTTGTCTTCTCTTTTTCTCTTTAGGTTTCTTTTCTGCTTTCTTTTCTTCTTAGTAACATCCAAAGCTGCTTTGTTGGCATCTAAAACTCGGTTCTTGTCGATTTGCTTCCGGCCTACAACGCAGTTGCTTCCGGCATCACCACACAGCTTTTGCAACACTTCCACTTTGCCAAGAGCACCACTGTTGAATGTTATAATTGAATCCAACACTCCAATTTTTAAGGTATTGAGCCCAACAAAAGTATTTTTTGGAATTCTGGTCCAGATTACGTTGTTGAAGGACTCGTTAGGGTTCTGTGTTCGGCCGTGCAGGCATTTTCTGAGTAGGTTAGTGTCCGACAGGTCTTGGTAAATTGATTTTATTTCTAATAAAATAGCCTCAGGTACTGAATGCTTATGATGGTATACCTCACCTGTCACTAAAGACTTTTGGTACTTGCACCATGATTGTTCACCTTTTGGGCATAGTTCATGGCGAGGTTTCACGTCGGTTGAAAGTAAATGGAAGTAGGTTGCCCAAACAGCCTTCCTCATTTTTTCAACGTCATCCACATTTTCTCGTATAGCTTTGCCATAGTAGGTCTGTACACTGTCTATCAATGCATCTGTCAGCCTACCACGTCCAGAGAGAGGTTTTCCGTCAGGTAACTTATGGCCACGCAACTTAGCCTTCAATCTGCGCAGCCGACTTCCCATTCTCTTCTGGACGTGTCCTACACATTCCAACTTCTTAATTTCAACCTCATCACCATAAGGCTTAGCTTGTTGTACTGACAAAAAAGCTGAGCTGTCACCATCTCCTAAATAACTTGTGTATCTTACACCAAGGTTTTGTTCCGAGCGCCTGAATACCTGAATAGCAGCCTCTACCTCCATACCGCCGCTCGGCCCGTCATAATTCTTTGAGCACTGTTGTCTGTGTGTAGGGCTGTTTTTAGTTATTTTATTGCATGAACAATATTTTGTCAGTGAAACAGCATCCAAAACTTTCCCTGTATCCATACTCGTGACAGAAAACACGCCATTCAAAGATGTATGGCCACGTTTCTGCCACGTTCCGTCAAAAACAGCCGCTATGTCGGTATTACCCTCGTTTTCTACAACTGCTTCATGGGCTGCTTGTTTCATTGAAGCAATAGAAACCTCTTCAACAGCACTATGAATAAGTTTGTTATAGGCTTGAAACCTACTTGGTGGCTTTGGAAGATCCAACACTGAACAAAATACTTCTGCCGCAGCCTTACCTTTACCAATGGAACGGAAACCATAAACACAACGCACATTTATGTCAAAAAAGTCCTGCTCAGTCTTCTTGCTGGTATAAAATTTATTTTCTAGTCCACAGTTATCGCAACTAAGTACAAACTGTACAGCCAGGCCTTTACGGTTAGCAGGAACTTCACTAATTTCTATAGAAGCACTTCCACAGTTAGCGCACTTTGTGGATGCCAGTAAAATTTGGTTCAAAAGTTCTAAATTAATTATGTAGTTTCCCTTAGTGTTATTTACAGGAAGGTACTCAATATCATCAGCACACAAAGAGATGTATTTACACTTTATTTTAGAAGCAGTATTGGACTCTGGCTCTGGATTAGGCCTAAAACTATCAGGAATGTTCTCCTCTGAAGTAGGGTTAGAAGAGTTTAGTACATCACTATTATTCTTACTAGTAGTAAACTGATTACCTTTGAATCTATTCTTACCAAACTTCTTGGCCCTAGGCATTTTGTAAGAAACTAAATAATAATACTCACAACAAAATAATTACAAACAATATAATAATATTCAGAAAGTCAACACAAAACTCACAGTGCAAAACGAAAACAAAGCTCATTTACATAAGTAAACAAACACAACACTCATGAAAATAAAAACATATGCTTTTAAATTAAAAGCAGATTAGCCAACCTGACAAAACTAATTGTGTAAAATAACCTCTGTGTCACTAGTATTATGTATAAAAGTGCAAAAGTCAAACTCGTTGCGATGCAACTGAAATCAGACATTCGTTACTGTGTTGTTTGTTGTAAATTATTTTATTTTAATTATTAATAAGTGCCAAACATACATGTGTTATATATCATTTTGGTTCAGAATTAAATAAAGAATAAAAAACAATTAAAAACAAAAAAAAATTTTCTTTTGGATTTTGTTTACTACAAGGTTCCCTTAAGGGTATGTAGTATATCTACATTTATCAGATCAGTATCATGTGAAATTCAAAGTAAAAAAACAACATATTCAACTTAAAAAAGGGTATAGCTTTTATCTTCATGTTTATATACGACACTCTAAGTCATTTTTTGACCCTTAGAAGTGCACCTTGTCTGCTCCAGGGAATGTGTCATGTTAAACAGGTGGAAAATTGTAACGTCAATGGAAATAAAGTTATATTTAAAATAAAAAACCTCTGACATGCGTACTATTTTTATGTGAGGACAATGTAACTTTAACAATAAAATTAATTATTCTTACCGCATGATAGTGAACATTCCATCCATCTTATTCATAATATAAATGAAAAAGTGTATTTGATTGTTTGTTTTGCTTTCACGCGTAAGCTGTTTAACCGATTGTACTGAAATTGTACATGTATATGTTAGGGTTCCCAGTATGAATACAACTGCATTCTCATTTCCAAAATCTCTAAATTAATATGTATCACGGGATAAACTAGTACGGGCTACGTACCTCTAATCTCTAAATTAGCGACAAATCCCATATTGGTCTCTAAAGGTATGGAATATTCATTAAAAGATTGGTAAATGTAAGAAACAGTTCTATGTAAACATTGTATGAAAAAAAACTACTGTACGAGGTATGGCTATTAAATAACGGGACTGATATTGTAAAAAAATGTATTTTCATTTTAAACATAATTACTTATTATCACCTTCAATATACATCCCTTCTCTATCCCTGCAACGCTCCGTACGAATTTTCCATTGTTGGAAACAATGCTGAAAGTCATCTTCTGTCAACTCTTTCAGGAGTCTTGGCGTTTTTTCTTGAACAGCTTCTACAGATTCAAATCTCGTACCTTTAAATGCAGATTTCACCTTAGGGAAAAGATAAAAGTCGCATGGTGCTAGGTCTGGCGAGTATGGTGGATGTTCTAACACTGGGATGCTGTACTTGGTCAGGAACCGCTAGACAGATAACACGAAATGAGCTGGCGCATTGTCTTGGTGCAAAATCCATGATTTGTCCTTCCACATTTCGGGTCGTTTTTTCCTTACTCTTTCACGTAGTTTATTAAGTACCTCAAGATAGTAATGTCGATTAATTGTTTGACTTTCAGGAACCCAGTGAAGGTACACAATCCCACGAATGTCGAAAACAGCAATCATCATTGGTTTAAATTTTAACTTGCTCATTCTTTCTTTTTTGGCTCTCGGTGAAGTTGAGGTCTTCCAATGCATGGATTGGCGCTTCGTTTCCGGATCATAAATAAAAAAAACCACGATTCATCATATGTTATTATTCTTTCCAATAAATTTGGGTCATTTTCAATGGCATTCAAAGTGTCAGTACAAACATTTTTACGAGCTGCTTGTTGATCAATCGTAAGAATTTTTGGTACCATTTTTGCACACATTTTTTGCATGTTCAAATTGTCATGTAAAATTTGCCGTACACATTCTTTATCAATGCCTACAGATTCAGCAACTGCACGAATGCTTAATCGTCGGTAAGACCGAATAAAATTAGCAACTTTTTCGACATTGTCTTCCGTTTTTGATGTTGAAGGACGCCCTGGCCGCGAATCATCTTCCACGTCTTGTCGACCATCTTGAAAACCCTTAAACCATTCAAAAACACGAGTCCGCGATAAAAATTCACTGACATACACTTCTTTTAGTAAATTATAGGTTTCGGTAGCGGTTTTTCCAAGTGAAATTTAATAACAATTCGTTGCTCTACTATTACGCTAACCATTTTTCCGCCAAAACAAAATAACAACACTTACATAAATGAAGGTTATGACACATCGATGTTGTTTACAGAAACGAGACTAACTGCATTCTGAAGAGGAAGTCTCAAACTACACAGCTGTTGGTCATTGTTGGTTGGCGCATGCGCACTCGTTCCACTGCAGCGTCAGTCCCGTTATTTAATAGCCATACCTCGTATGTTTAAATAATTCAGTTTTAATTTTAAAAGTGAATCATTCTTAGTCTTCAAACCATAGAGGAGGCTTAAAAGTAAAACATTATTAATTCACCTTTTTCTCCAGATAATCAAATTGAAAGTTTTAGTAAAAACATATTTTTAACTGTACATCTGAGCGAATATTAAGCTTGCAGTACTTGGTCAGTATTGCAATGCAGATTTTAAGACCAAGTTACTGTATAACTTTCATTTCAGATTGATACCAGTGGGTTTTTCACAGTCGATACGATATATATATATATATATATATATATATATATATATATATATATATATATATATATATATATATATATATAGAGAGAGAGAGAGAGAGAGAGAGAGAGAGAGAGAGTCTTCCAACGTGCGCTATAAAGGAGCAATGCAGCTAAAGTGTAAGTAGGAATTAAATTGAACATGTAGGTGTATTGTACTATAAGTTAACTTGAAACTTAATTTCAGCATTAATGAGTTATTGAATTCATTTTTTGCTAAAATACTATGACTACTATTTTCATAGTTGTTATGTGTAATTTCAAGTTTTTAAATACAATATTTATTTTTGAGAAGTGTTGTAACTCGTATCGTTCAAAATTGGCATTCTGATATTTTGTTATCTAAACTTAGAGCATTTCTGAATAATAAGTGTAACAATTTCTAAACTGTTATAATTTTGACTGTCCTAAAATAGTAACATCCATGTTTAATTTCATATTATTCATAATAGGCTTTTAAACTACATGTAACATGACGGAACTTTGAAATAGCTAGTATTTAATATTCTATTTTTTATTAATATTATAATAATATTTATATTTATTAGTATTGATAATTAAAGTCGGGCACGAAAATGTTTTTTTTTTTGTGAAAGGGGCAAATTTCTAGCTAAGGTTAAAGTTAATATACCGTAGCCTTTTTCTGTATAGCCCGTTATAAGTACAATTAAGCTACAAATATTTAAACTTATGACTTAAGGCTGTTACAATTTTTTTTAGCATATGCTACATAGTCAATTTAACATTTATTTAATCAATTTTCATGTGAGAAAATATATGCGAAAATATTTTAGAATTTAAGTAGTGATACCAAAATATACATAGAATAAATAATATAATATCTCAAGAAAGGGTCTGTTGTACGAATTGTACAGTAAGACAGCAGGTTTTTCTGGTAGTTGCTTTGATAACGGGATTACTGTAGGAGTAGTTTGAAGTTCACAATTGTTCTCTCTGGACTTTTGATTAGATAATCGAGGCCAATCAAAGTCGTCGGTTTCAGTTAGCTGGCTAGGAGAATGGGTTGGTATAAAAGTCTGTAAAACTCGCATATCGGCGTCTTTTAGAAAATAATTTTGCTGTTTAATTTTTAGTGTTTTCGCTTATTACTCTACAAGTTTGCGTATGATTTTGTGTAAGCATCTCTTTTACACTTAAATTACGATTTATATATGGGAAATTTGTTGTCAACTAACGGTAGCTTTCTTTTACACGGATTATTGAATTATTTTGATACAAAAGAGAAATAGGAGGATTTGAATACATTTAATGTATTCATTGTATGTAATGTATGGATAATGTACCAACAGTAACAGGTTGTGACACAAGAGAAATAGGAGGATTTGAATACACTTAATGTGTTCATTGTATGTAATGTATGGATAATGTACCAACAGTAACAGGTTGTGACACAAGAGAAATAGGAGGATTTGAATACACTTAATGTATTCATTGTATGTAATGTATGGATAATGTACCAACAGTAACAGGTTGTGACACAAGAGAAATAGGAGGATTTGAATACACTTAATGTGTTCATTGTATGTAATGTATGGATAATGTACCAACAGTAACAGGTTGTGACACAAGAGAAATAGGAGGATTTGAATACACTTAATGTATTCATTGTATGTAATGTATGGATAATGTACCAACAGTAACAGGTTGTGACACAAGAGAAATAGGAGGATTTGAATACACTTAATGTATTCATTGTATGTAATGTATGGATAATGTACCAACAGTAACAGGTTGTGACACAAGTCGTACGAAGTATTTTTCAGGAAGTTTTTAGTTCAGTTTTATTCATTCTCGTTTATAATAGAGATGGATACATTTTATATTGAATTAAATTGGAAATATTATGTTATTGGAGTTACACTGGAAAGTAACATTTTTATTTTTGAAAGAAGAAATTAACTTTAATTTTATTATAAATAAAAAACATTTTAATGAGAAAAATTTTACAGCACAAGTAGTTTTATAGGCTTTTGATAATAAAATCTAAATATCCAACAAGTAAAAGAATTGTTCTCCTTAGTTAAGTCTAACCTAATTTGCAATTATTGAACTGTAAATTAGGTGATTTTAAAAGTGATTTAAGAAATTATTTCCTGCCTATCTACTGTAACAAATATAATTATATGTTATTAAACTGCATATTTAAGTTTAGATGGTTAAACTAATGCAACATTAATATAAAGGGATGTTGTGAAACTTGCGGATCTCTCCACAGTATTGTTAAGATATTTGTACTCAAATGGCAAAATACGAGTAAATAAACTAGAAAGACAATATAAATGTAAACATTTAGAGTTGCTTGTTCGATGAAATATTTACGGTTAACCTCTATCTACAGTACGTGTTGTAATAGTTAAATGAGAGTATGTTATTGTAGAATAAAGATGTTATATAAAACAAATGACGTAAGGACAGAAGCTATTTGGGCTTGACTGGACTATAACTTCGTTACAAAGTAATATATTAGTTATATTTACTGAAATTATTAAAGAGATATGGTTACAATAGTAAATTACTGAGGTAATTAAATATGGCTTCCGGGCAAAGTTCATATTTGGACAGTAATTTGTGGTTGTTGTCATTTTATTAACAAATAGAGGTATTCATTTTAAATAGCTATTATTTAAACGTGTTACAAAGCGTTGTAACGAGCATTATACACCTGAAACCAATTTTTGTTCTACTTTATCCAATACATAAATAAATAATTTAAATTTAGTTAGGTTATGCTAGTTGTTATAAGACCTGTGGATAATTATGGAAGATGTAATTCTGAACTGACAATGTTTTCCTGAAAACCAATCTTCATAGTAGAGTTTTGGACACTGACAAATGAGAACTTGTCGAAAATAAAATTAATATTAAGAAACTATCAAACGGAATAATAATATTTTATTAATGTGTCTGTTTATCTTAATCGAAACTATTTAGCGCGATTTGAGAATTAGAGTTATTAAAATGTTCAAGAAGCATAAACAATAACAACCATTACCCTTGCAATCTTTATACAAATCAAAACTATGTTCTTACTTTTAGAAGTTATAAGTTTTTTTCATTCGGAAGACTTCCGCTGCAATTTGTTGCAATAAACCTACAAAAAATACTCAAAGAAAAATGTATTTAGCATAGAAAAGGTCTATTTACACTATTGTACTGGAAGAATCATTTTCTACCTCCTCTTTATTTCCTACTCACAAACGCCATTTTTATTAACTGATTTATGTGTGTTGTTTGTTAACATATGTAATATTGAAATATTTAAAAATTTTCTATATTTTTAATGATAAAACTTTGAAGTAAAGTAGGAGTGGTAATATATAAATTACGTTTTTTGTAATGGCTACACCCAGCAATATACGACATACACTTCATTGTCGTAAAAGTAGCCTCTACGGTCACTAGACAATGAAGGACTGTATTTAATACTCAGGCTCACACAAAAGTGTACAATACTTACATTTGAATATTTTTATACGATAAGGCTACGGGAAAACGGGAAGAGACTAGTATGATTACATGGAACCAAATACGTATCATAATATTATTTATAACAATGAAAGTATTACTAACGGGTAAGCCTAATTTTATTTCAGTGAAGATTGAATCACAAAATATATTTTGAAATTCAATATTTTTTGGAGTTCAAGTTGGAAATTGCCGTTTATACCAATTTTATAAAGGTTAAAGGTAATTTGAAAGATCACATGTTAGTTGGGTTTATTAAACACTTATGTGACACACACGGTAAAATAAATGCATCGTACAAAATTGAGGGCTCTGTGGTGTAGCGGTAGCATGTTGCCCAGCTAGTGAGATTGCCGGCCCGGCATATGTATATGTATATATATATATATATATATATATATATATATATATATATATATATATATATATATAATATGTTATATATAGTATTTGTAATATACTTAATATTATGTTAAACAAAACGGTTTTTATAAATATGTAAAGATTTAAATTTTGAAAAATTAGTTTGTACTGCTAGTTTAACCTAGATATACAGCAACAGTATTTATATATTGAGTGTTATATTATAAAAAAATTAACTAAACGCAACACTAATCAAGAGAGATATGTGTGTATCCAGTAGACAGTTTTATCAATTTCTGTAAATTACAAAATAAAGCACTACATACTACACAAGGTTTTAAACATGTTTAGATTCATTCAATTACAAAAGAAAACAAAAACTGTAATTTTTATCAGTTTCAATTGTTCGTATTTATTATATAATCAACTGATTTTAAAAAGGATGTTTGTTTTGGAGCTGAGTTAGTTTCATTTGGACACGTTTTAATTCAGGTATGCTTATTTAATTACGTATTTTAATGTATTTTGTGGAACCCTTTAGAATAAAATAAGAAAGAGGATTCAATAGAATGTCTTGAAATCAAAGTATAAACAAGTAATACTCCCGTATATCATATGGGTGTATGAATGACAAAAGTAATATTTTGACTAGTAAAATGCAGCGATAAACTGTCCTCTGACGAGTGTTGAACATTGAACAGCTCTGCCAGCTGGGTAAACTCAATCTGATAGACAAACAGTCAGTTTTCTCCAATGTTCGGTCAACATTCAACCGTTACTTTCATTCCTCTTTCTTTATCTGTTTTATCAAAGTTTATGATAGACTTAGTACTCTTTTCACTTTACCTTACTATTATATATTGACTTATAAATTACACAATGGGTGTAAACATTGAGTTAAATATGTTTTTGATATTTAGTTGAAGTGAATTTTGATATTTAGAAATATTTTAATAACAGTACAGTTGCAATGTACATTATTTTTATTAACAGACTAACATGTCGGTTTAGAGAATATTAAAATATGAATGTAATAGAAGATGATAGTATGATAAACATATACATTTTTATATCTAAATGCCTATAAAATGTTATTGGTTTTGCGTTAACAATGCTTATTTCTTACTATATAGATTGGAAAGTTTTTTTTGGTCTGTCCGTACGATATCTCAATAACAAACTAACCTATTGAATCGAAGTTTTATATTGAGCTTTATTTCCATATATGCATAATACAACGTAATAATGTATAAGCTATAATATGTACAGCACTATAAAGGCAACATCGAGTTCGATGATGGCACATTTCGCTACATGAGATTTTGCCACAGCGAATAATTTTACATTGGTATTATAGGTATCCACAATGGCAACGTGAAAATGATACAAAAACTAATGTTTAAACAAGCCGAGTAAAACCATTTTCTCATTTTAACATGTAACGTAGTAACATATGTAGTCTAAATGTCAGAATTAAATGAACTATACACTTTACATTTTACCTGCCACCTCAGTGAGGCATATTACGTCACACGTGTTGCGGTGCACACGTACCTTGTTCATAAATATAACAATACGAACAAGGTGTTACCTTATTCAAAAAGGTAAATTTTATAAACTTTTTATACACGGTAGTGAATAAAGCTCTCTTTACTCGGAATGCGACTAATCAGATGATCCTAGCAGTTATCCTATAGTCTATTGTTGGACTATAAAGATGTATATTTAAGTATTCCATATTGTTACATCCATAGCAATTGAAACTTTACATTGAAATAATTGAAATATATTATATTAGTTTTATATAATTTCCTGAGTAAACCTACGGGCTTTCTTAAGCCTACTGAAAAAAATCTAAGGTAACTTTTTTAATTTGTTCACTTCGTATATAGAGATTTGCACATGGACCAAATCTAAACATTTAAGGACAACTTTTAACTTCACATCTACTTACGAAAAAAGTGTAAATAAAAACTTTAGAATTTTCTTCAGAAAGCATCCCAATTTCAAAGTTTCTACTATATACTGTAAATTGAGGAGAAAAATTATGGCATTATTTTTATTTAATCTTTAAAGAAATTCTCGAATAATTTTCTAAACAAAGGATAGTAGACCAGGATTGTAATAATTTTGGCGTTTAATGTATAATTTTCTTATTTTACAATATGAAATGTATTCTCATGTTAAATATATGAGTTTGTTTGAAATGTAATTTCATACATAATTGTCAATGGGCTGCATAGCTACTGGTACATAGCCGGATTATTACTAAAAGACGAACTCTTCACAACATGTCTCTGATTGGCCTAAATTCAACGAATTTGGCCGTACCGCTTAAGAGAGTATTTGAGGTACTGTAGTCTTAGCGTCTGTCCCTGACATGTCTTTCTCTCGGCTTATTCTTCGCTCCGAATCGTGTATGAGTTCATCTCGGAGCTTGTTTTGGGGCAGACCACATGGTACAGTTACCCTACCCCTTTGTAGAAGACTTTAAACTTTATATCAGTCTAATTATTCAAGAACACGATATAACACCCTCTTATACCAATTTAAGTGTAGCTTGTGTATTTTCCCGTACAAATAACCATTCTCTATCCCGATCGAAGTGACTGGTGTTTTGCTCTCGATCTTGAGAGTTCATCTATATACAGTGTGACAGTTGATTTAGGCAGAAGAACTTCCTGGACTTGTGCTGTGTTGTGTGTGACAAGGGAAGACAACTTTGGTCGGTTTAGCATAATCCATCCAATTAAACCATTTCTCCATTTTCACCCCTACCCCTCTCCGTTCCACAGTATTTTAGTTTAATTATGTAATATTCTTTGTTCTACATGATACAGGCTATTGTGATTTTTATTCAAAGGTAAATCTATTTAGTGTATCTCTCCACATACTACCTACAGACCATAAGGCCTGATTTTAAGTCTATTCATCATTAAACTCTAAATAAATATACTTTTAGTTCTATTTTATTTTAATTAAAGAACTAAAATCATACTCAATTTCAGGTTGCTACCATGAAATAATTTAATACAAATTGTCATACACTCTCTAGAGTAGAGTTCAAATATGACTAGACCCCCACTGCTGTTGCTCTCGTTAATGTTCTTGATATTATACAGATACTCAAATTATAATTACTGAGAAAGCTGTTAACGTGTGCAGAAATGTTACGGTTTGATTTACTCCCATGGAAACATACAACCTCATCCTTAAATATTACCGTATCTTAGTGACACTAATTGTGCGTTGACGTTAAGCAGCTCCTTTGTCAAAGTAAGCTAAATTAAACCAACAATACTACATTTACCACGTAATTATCTGAGAACAAAGCAAGCATGACTACCGTTAATTACATGTCAGAATTTAACAAATCACTAAATGGATTACGTTGCTGCATTGGAGCAGGCGTGAAGCTAACAGGAGTACTTACACAATTATGTCAGGAACAACGTATTAGAAACCCTACATTTTAAATAAATTTTTAAAACAATTTACCACACATATTTTGTATTTAATTCCTAACTTATTAAGAAACATTAAGTGTTTTTGTCAAATTCAAAAATATGTTTTGATTATTATTTGGCAAATCAGAAAATGCCAGATTACAATTTGTAGTATATCTCGGTTTCCTATTGTCACTTAATAAAACTATTTACATCACACAACAAATAGAAGATAATTAAATTTTTTATAAAATAATTTTGAAGTTCACAAAGTAATCCGTCGTTGGATATTATCTTACAAGATTATTTAAGAAAAACTACTATTGTATTTATTTTATCATACTGTCTGTATTTTATCTCCAACCATATCGAATTTTTATATATTTCTAATTAAATATAATTTGCAGAAGAACTTTGAAGACAAAGATTCTTGCCAAACTGGTAATAACTTGTGCCAAGCAACCTCGTGAGGCGTCTGGGCATATAGAAGTATCTGCGGTATCTTGTCCTGAATCCAAATTGATTATTTTATATTTGTGCCGATCCCAAGACAGTAATATGGACACATTTTGACGTAATTTAATAAAGCTAATTAAAAACTACAAATTTTTTAGCTTGAGAATAGCTGGGATAGCGCCTTTAGTGCATCAACATCCACCGCAGTTTTTGAACAATTTGTAAATAGATTAGTTTTTCATTTTAAGAACTCTTTTAACTTTATCACTAAATCAGTACCTATTATAAAAAAATAGAAATGGTCAAAACCGGAACTTAAAGATTTCTACAATGAACTAAGACGCATATGTTTTAAAAGAATTTAATGCAATTTTCTAAGAATACTAGAAAAGTAAAAATCCAATTACGCTAAACTTATAAAATCATCCAAAGTAAAGTAAACGGAAAAGGTAATATGTGACAACGCTAACTCCATGAGAATGACTTTGAAGCTGGTTAATAGCTGCAGAAAATCATGTGTTCTTTATTTACAGGTCAAGAGGCCTCTCAAACACAAGTTCGGACAGCTTGTTGGTCCTCTGTTTAATAACTCATTTGTCAACATAGCTGAGACACTCATTGGTAACTACCAAAATGATCCTTCTATCATTTTATTTGCCAAAGAGGAAAGCCTACTTTTTTCTGCAAGAACACTTCTGCGATGAACCAAGCCGGCGTTTTTCTTCATCTTAAGTTTTTAAATGTTTCAAGCAAAAGGAATTTTTTCATAATACATCCAATACACAAAGGGTCACGCTCACAAATCCTAATTGCAATTAATAATTGTCTTTCAAGGTCCTGTATTGTTATATTTATAGGTATATATATATTAAAAGTAATCTCAAATTGAATTTTCATATAGATAGTGTATAAAAAATTAGATCTTCAATTCATGCACACTAATTTGTCTGTATTATACTTGTTCACAAGAGGTTCTCAGTATTGCGTAATTCGGTATTTTCAGTCTTCGATGACATATGGAACTATTTTTTGGAATTTTCACTATCCAATTGAACATGACGAGGGGGTTTTTACTTCAGAATAGGGCTCTTCGAATTGTCTGTGTACTGGGACCTACAGATGGTTGTAGGGAGCACCTTTGTACGCATGGAGTCTTGAAAATAATATAGTTAATAATATTATCACACGGTAACTTTTATCTTACAAATTTAAAAAGGTATTTAATAATCTTAATCACATTTTTATAGCAGAAATATAGATCATATAATGTCTAAGGAATTTTCCTTCAGAATAGAGTTCAGTGCAAAGTTTAAAGAGTAGATGTATATATCTCGATATACTTTACGAATAGTTAGATTACGCTGACGTTCAGCCAAAGCATTATAAAAGAACAAGCTATCAATAAATTACAACGTTTTCTGTGAAGAAATAAAGTTATATGCAAGGACTTAAGTCAATAGGTTAATGTATTTTTGAGATATTTAGTTATAAATTGACACACTTTCAAATGGACAAGTTGAAGAGAAATTGTCTGATAGGTCAATAAATTCTTGAGACACTACAGCTTTCTTATCATTCAGCAAAATCACAAGAAGGGACTAGCACATTCCTCGTACTCCAGCTTGATTGCATACAAATAAACCACAATATTAAGGATTATGGAATTGACAGAACGTAACAAATATCTTATCTATCAATCCAAAAAGTAATGTCTGTACATGTGCCAATTTAACATGTAACATCATCAAACTTGGTGTTTGCTGTATATAGCTACAGCTTCATTTTACAAGGTTTTGAGTTCAGTTTGTTCTAGAGATACTTGCGTACAAACAGACAGAAATGAAATTTTCCAAGTCCCTCTGAGTTATAATCTTTGCTAAACGCTCTTCCAAATCATAACTTCTTGTACATTTCACCTTGTTGTACTTGGTGCAATAATAAGGTAATACTAAGTATCGGACGTTTCAAAAATAAGGTCAAAATATCATGGATACTGGGTTTTGGATTAGCGAAAAACTAAACATTACATTATTCCTAGTTACAACCACGATCATTATTCAAGATTCTTTCTTCGAGAAATGCTGGTCCAGGTGTTCTCCTTGAGATATTGTACAAACTAGATTCTTGACAATTTATTCTATGACCAAGTAATCTAGTGATTATCAGATACATTAAAGGTTTTCGTCAGATGAACATTTATAACAGGCTTCTGAAGCCCAGTCATTATAAGAGAAGGGTATCCTGAGTTGATCACATGTAGATTCTATTCAACCAGATCCTTATAACAATCTGTAGTATGCTGCGTGTTAATTCAATTCTGTTTTATGTAGTCCTCAGTTAATTGAAATAATTCTCTAGTACTGAGCATTTTTAGTCACCCAAAGGATGCATCTGCCACTGTTCCCTCTTTTGATAAGAATATTTGTATGCTGGTTACCTATGCGAAGGTTATTGTTTGAAAATCGTCAACAAATCGATATAATTTACCTGACCAATTTTTAGGGCCGATTTTACAACAAACAAAGGAAGCTTTGAAATTTTGTAGCTACTTCCCCTGCACCCTGAATCACAAAATTTATATTAGAGATTTAAACCCATAATCTAGTTATATGCATTGTTCTTGGTAGTTGTTTGAAAATATTGTGTGAAAATATTGAAAAGCGTTTTCCTCACAAACCATCACAAGCTCTTCAAGTGTGCACTTCAATGTTTTGGGGTGCTTGGTTTCAATATTTGTCAAGGTTTTTATTATTGTTTACCCTAATTTTTTGCCACTTAAAAGTTATCTAATATAATCTCCTGACGAATGTTCTTTCAGATTTGACATATTATGAGATATCAGTTTTATCCGGTATTTTGTTGATTTCATAGCATTCGTGAGTTAAGTTGATACACTTTCATTTCTCTCTTAAATTTACAGACAAAAATTCTTGGCGGTTTGGCAATAAGGAACTTAATGTCTGTTTCAGCTTTACTTCACTCCCAACCAGCATCCCTGGCGTAAACATACGCAAATCCAGTTAAAACTACTGCTACTGTCATACAGAGACTCCACCAGATTACAAGGAATTTTAAGGGTCTTTAATGGACTGGCATCGATCCTTTCAAGAGAGAAAGTAATTATACATTTTATAATATGCTAGTTTTAAGTATTATTGTAATTAACCATCATACATATCATATATTGCATTATATATTTAATAATTGTATTGACGGTAACACCATTTGTTAAAAAAGAGAGACCGATCCTAATTTACAAAGTTTCTAAAGCTTTAACACAAAGTTCTTATAGTATAAAAAAGTCACTTGGAAAAGGTACTTAATTTTTTATTTGTTGAGCTAGAGAAAGTGATATACAACGAATAAAGAGCAAAGTTAGAGTAAAAAGCTTATTGAATAAATGTATTGCAGTTTTTAATGAACTCTTTTATCGCTTACGCTTGATGTTTTTACTGATCAAAACTTTGTGTGTTTATTGAAAACTCCTGACTGTGAAACACCTGATTACCACATAGCGTATGGCTTTGTGAAATTTGTGAGCAAAACGTAATGTAACTAAAGTAGTAAAGACAAGTTTACAATCAGTACTTGGAGCGATATAATGACACGTACTTTAAATGTCATTAAAGGATATGATTTTAATAATCAACATAAGTATAGTAAAACTAAGATTTTATATTTCATTCAATTCTTTTTAATTCCTTTATTTTGAAAGTTTAGCGATTAATTAGTTAGCACATAATGAGCACAGCGAGCAAAAGTAATTATTGTATGCTGTTTGTTTAAATCATTATGATTCTATATGTGATACAGAGGAAGCAGCGTTTTCCAATTGTAACTGTAGACCATTTTCTTAGACCAATAAACACTAAAGAAATCATAAAGCTGTCAGGGTGATTTATGTGAAATAACACTAAGATAATTTAAAATTTGTTACGAGGAGTTGACCAATTTGAGTTTAATTTAGTTTGGTACAACTATTTTAATTTTTAGGGTGAAAATTAACGGCATAGTTCGAGTTCATAAATAATGAAGAATATTTTCCGTGTGTTATTAATTAATACACAACATTTTCCCCTCAACTTATCAATCTGATAATTTTTTTTACATCGATAAGTCCTTATGTACGACTTTTATAGCAGCTCTTAGAACAGTCTGTTTTTGAGCAGGATTAAGGTGCCCTAAAAGATAAATTTTTAATTAAGGTTTTACGTGCCAGCTCCGGGGGTCACTTAGGGACAATGTCGGGGTTCGAACAACTGATGTTTAATTTGATATATTAAAATGTTTTAGTATTGATTTCGCATAAAGCTTATAGCGCTGTGCCACCAAGTTTATTACGAGATCAATTTAGACAACTTAGTCCAGCCTAGTTATTTTAAATAAAGAACGATATTTTAGATTACCTAGCATTATTATAATATGTGTATTTAAAAGTAAATGAGGAAGTTTATTTGTGATCGTTGATGGTTATTACTAATATTATTGAAAAGAGTAGTTTCTATAAAAGTTTATGTGTTTCGACAATGATACTTAGGAAATTAGTGTTCTACAAAGAAAGTTACAGAGCTGAAGCAATTACGCTTAATGAGAACCCTTTGTCTTTAACAAAATAACATCCCTCTGAATTTTATCTTTTTGTCGTCCATCTTTAGTATTACTTGATTTTTTATTAACTCGTTGTGCCACTGTAACATATTATATTTCTATTTATTTTGTTATTATAAGTTGTAGCGATAAATACAAAAAAGATTGCCTAAAAAGTACTAAAATATAAGAACTATGCAGATATTTCTGTAAAATAAACGTTTCTGTATTATTACAGTTTATATAACAAAATCTCTTGTGGTGGTCTTCAACAGATTGTACGCCTTCATAACATTCCAAATTCTTGAATAAACTGTTGATTTCGAATTGTACAGTCTATTATTAAATACTGTTACCATGTTTAATCACATAGCAAAACAAATTACACTTTAGCATTCTTTTAGCAATATAGCATTTGTACTATGTCCATGTATTGCTAAAGGAATGCAAGTATAAGTTTAAAAGTTCTAGAGATAAAATCTTTTTTATATCACAATACATCTAGCATAGATGAATATACTATCGCTACTGCTATAAAATAGAAATTTCTTTAAATAAAATTGACGTATATGAAAATAAATTGATTGTTTAGATCACGTGCTTGCCATAAATACTAATATTTTCTTATGAGACTTAAAAATACGTTTGTAAATGGTCAATATATCTTAATAATCAAACTCTATAGAAACTATCAGTTACAAATTCAGCAGTTCATTCAATTCGTATGAATAATATTAGATTTAAATAACAATACAGACTATATATTTCCAATTTAGGGCATATACAAATAATACATATTTTTAAATTATAGTAAATGTTTTAATTATAAAATAAAAAAGAACTAAGAAAAAAGTTTATAAGTTAAAAAATTATTTTATACGATTTTTTATTTAGTGGTAAAAAGAGTATTCATATGTATTACATATGAATAAATGTAAATTGTCTCTCACAGTTTATACTAGACCATGTACCTGGACAGTCAATATAGTTTGGAAAGAATGAGTCCACATTCTAAGTTTCAATAAAACACAAAAATGTAGCAGTCAAATCTAACCGTGGCAGTAGCGTTTCTTGTCGCAGATTACTTCTGACTGATCTCTCCCTTGGGTCTTCAGCTTTGGGCCTAATTTTGTTTTTTCCTCGCCCTTTCTTTTGGGAAAACTGATAATTTCAGACAAAATGGTATGACTTGCGAATTTTGTCCCAATGCCTTGACAAACGATGGTCAATAAACCATAGCGTTCATGAAACTCCAAATTACTTTCAATATATGAAATGATAAAATACACATCGGTACTGTACTTATAATATTGCATTACACTTTTTGTTTTTAATCTTTATATCGTGTTGATGTATTCATTTACGATTGATGTACAAATTCAAGGTTACAAAAAAGGCTGGAGTAAATTGAAATCGTTTTAAATGTTCGAGTTTTGACATGTTTCCTTGATCGTGGCCTGAACATTAGCGTCGGAAAAATAATTTACTGGAACCAGAAATGCTCATACAGGTGTGCACCCTAAAATAATAGCCACTATCTATTTCATGTAACATCAATAGTTGATCCCTATGAACCCTGCCACAACATGTACCTAAACATGCTCACTTCCGTTTCTAAACTACTTCCCTTTTCTAATACACTAACAATTTATTTGATAGTAAGTGCGCTAAATGAGAAGCTAAGTAATTTGAATTAAAGATTTATCTACACTGACCTACAACAATTTAATTCAATTACTGATTAACATATTTTGGTGTTGGAGAGAAATTCAAGTTATTTCACGGGTAATTATAAAAATTATTTGAATATAAGACTTCCATGTCACAATAGTGTGTTCTTTAACCTTACATAAAACATTGAACAGGAGATTGTAATATCTTCCGATAGCTATAAGTTACCTCAAGAGTGTTTACAATCTCATTTAAAAAGAATATGGCCGCGATGTCCCCGTTTTCGAACACAGAATTGGAGCGAAGGAGCTTGTAACTGTATATATGTGGTAGAGAACGGTTTGTGCTCAGTTTTACAGTAAGTGGGTATAGTGTAAAGTCCTTGAGTGTTACCCCAAAAAAGATTTTGTATCTTAACACTTTTTAATGTAATTAATTGTTTGTAGAATCATGAGAAATCCCTCTTTTCAATTAATTTCAATGTGAATTCTATCGATTTATTGATTTTCTATAAAATTACATAATTTTAAGTGATGTATTTTTATTATATGAAGTATACCGCAGTTTAATAACTAAAAGAATCAGGTAAAAATTTCAACTCTTGTAATCCTGTATGTTATATCTTTGGAATAACATATTGTCGAATAACCAATGACTAAAATATGGTCGAAATTCTTATACGCATATAAAATCCAATATGCATTAAAACACTTACTAAAAAGAGTATATTTAATTTTAGCTACTATCCACAAGCATCAAATTACTTATGGATAAATTGAGCAAGGCAATGATGATTATCATGTATGATCTAATAGTTCTATGGTTCCAGCAAAGATTACTCTACACAATGTAACATTAGAGCCTACAATGTTTTCAGAGAAGCTGTGTTTCTTCAAAGAAAAGTGAACGTTATGTAAATGTTGAAATCACTTTTCGTAAAGTGTATAGCTCCACATCAATCTTGTTGAGTCTGATCGCAGTCTAATGGTGCGCAAACTTAGATTGAATTCGAAACACAATCTTTTTTATGACAAAACTTACACGAAAAATTATAATGCTACATTCAAATACATGCTAGTTGACAGTATTCTTTTGAACGAGAATTGCTTTATTCAACTTCATGTAAATATTTTCCACCATTATAACAAATAATTGATTGGATACATATTTGATTACGATTATCTATATTATTATATAAAAATCAAATGGTGTCGGTCTTTGTATTTGTGTATAAATTCCTTACGTAAAAACTATTACCCCGATTGCACTGAAATTTTACATGGATATCTCGGGTTACATATATGCGTATTTCTAAGTCGAAAATCTCTCAGAGTTAAACACCACTAGTATCTCTTTCAGTGAATATCAATTTTCTCAGGATTTCTTAGAATATAATTTAAAAAGAATATAATAATGGTTTACCTTTTTTTCAAAATGAAATTGCATGCGAAACTGTGGAAAAATACTTTGTACTTAAACATAAATATCAGTAATCATCATCACTTATTCATATTGTAAGATGCATATAAAATCTAAGTTTTTAATAACGAATAAAAAATTAAATTTTTAAACAAAATATGAAATGGTGGCCGTTTGGTATTTTATATATTAGTATTTACAATTTATAAAATAATCTATTTAATTGTAGATTAATAGATTGTTATAAAACCAATGTTAATTTTTTCTTACAAATGTAGGCTTCTCAGACCTGCTTGTCTATTTATGATCAGGGCTTACAACGTAAACTCAATTATGGTACTAGAAATATTTTACAATAATACTAAATTACTACGCTTGATATTATGCAATTTTATGACCAAACCAGGTTTCTTAAAGTTTTTCTTTCTCTGAGCTTGCTTTATTAAGTATTTAATCAAAGCGTGGTTACTAAAAAACTAAGACCGTCGAGTTTAGAAGTTTAGTATTAGGATTTCTCCACCCTGGCCAAAAATAGTTAAATTTGTATTGAAATTGTTGAGCTCATCAATAAAATATCATGAATTAAAGGAAAATTATTATAAAAATTGTAATGGTTCTTATAAAAGAAAAGTGTTACTCTCTGTCTTAATGGCCCCGTGTATAAATGTAAATTTAAAATGGACCTAGGTATTGGTATTACTTTCAGTGACTATCACTTATCTCAGGATTGCTTCGAAAGTAATTTATTTTTTAATACGCTCATGGCGTTCCTGTTTTTGAATATGGAATTGTACGCAAAACCGCGGGAAACTGATATTATTTACGTACAGATATAAATACTCAACATCACTCATTCTTATTTAAGATGCACAATATACAATTTTTGGTTAATTTGAGGGCAAAGTTATAAAAAAAGAATTTTCTGTACAAATGTATTAAAATTGTGCTAATTTTGGATTTTATGTATTACCATCTACAATTCCCAAAGATTTTCTAATAAAAATATATCTTTGAATATAACAAGAATGGTCCATGAAAATAATAGATTCCATTATACGTTTTAGTAACAATAGTTTCGAAAAATACGCAAACAAAGTATTATGAGGGATTCTTCTGGGAATAACAAAATGTTTCTTAGCATTCGTGAATTAATCAATGATCATAGCAAGAATATATCTCGGCAACGTATTCTGTCTGTTGCTTTTGAGACTTCTATAAGAGCGTTATCTGGATCTCCGACGTAAACTGAGTATCTTCTCACAGTAACGTTGAGGTAACTTGAACGAGGAGGTAATTGTTAGAGGACTTGAGCTCATTCCTCCAGGATAGATTTCAGTAACGTTAATAAGACTACTAGTATGAAGAATAATACTTATCCTAGCATCTGTGAGGTAAGTTATGTACAATGGAAAGGTCTACGAAAAATGGCTGCTCTATGTCATTTCAAAATGTTCTAAAAGGAGTGCTATTTGGAATTTGAAGTAAATTAGGAGAGTTCTTACAGCAACAGTGAGATAACTGTTAATTTGTAAAATTCCAATTTACTTAAGTTCAATTCCTTCAGGGTAGATTGCATTGCTTGCAGATGTGACAGAAGTGATTAAAATTATAAACGTTTTAAAATTAATAACTGTCAAAATGTTCAATCTTCTGCCCTTTTGTTATAAGTTGAGCTTAAAACATCGGAAATTTTTAAAATGACATGCTACTGAATTGTATGTTACAACTTGGAAATGTCTCGGTTCTGTTTCAGAGGGATTACTTATATATTAAAAAACAAGTTTTCATTTAACAAAGACGTAGTAAATTAAATTACAAATACTGTGCAATGCCACGAACCGATAAATCTTTACATACATGTTTGGGTTTATTAAGGAGGTTGAAACAATTGAGATGTATCAGACCAGTATCAACTGTGTCGCTTAAGTCATAAACAATGCACATGAATCAGTTATCCTAGTTTATTGTTCGGTCAATGAGTTGTAGTGGGGTAATTCAGATTTTTCAAGGTTGATAAAATATAAATGGGAGATTGTTACAACAATAGAACGTGTTTGATTTGTCAAATAATTTATATAGGTGGTCTATTTAGTTTTATATTTTATGACTGTAGTTGGATCTTTACAGATTTTTGCTAGTAATGGCGTTTATCTTTTCCTTACATTGAGATGGGCAATCAGGTTCATGAGAAACTTGAGACAACTGTACGATAGAATGGATTAGTACTATATATTACCGATATTATTTCAATAGTCGCTATGTCAGTAGATGATTATTTTAAAGCACTATGTTTTTCAAACTATACTTCAAAGGAATAATATGAAATTCAAAATTTCCAGAAAAATGTGTTTACTTTTATTCATCCTTGATAAAAATTATTATTCTCTTAAAATAAAGTCTCGTTTTGAAATAATAAATTTCAAAATACATTTTGTGTTTTTAAATAGTTATACATTTTATACTACGCACTCATATTATAGATAGTTACTTATAATACCGATGTTCTGAAAAGCCATATTGTTAGGATAAAACTTGTCCAGAGAATACATTTTAAACGTTCTTTAGGGAAATAATCTTTTACATATTATAAAGAAGAAGTGTATTTTTATTAGGTTCTCGTATAATTGAATCAGGTATTATGAAAGATTTGAATTACTTAAATTAGAGTATTACCCTTATAATGGTTTAATTAGTTCTAAGATTGACGTAAAACTCTGATTTGTATGCTGAACTACAGACAACATAATTGATCAAGAATGGGATTATTGAATGGGGTTCTACAGTTTAATTTTCGTTATTAGACATATTTTAAAAGTTCATCTCATCTTTACATGCAATGGTTCAAATAATATACAACCAAATTTATATTTTTTCAACACCCTTTGTATTAAAACGCCTTTCTTAAAATACGATTACGATGAGTGAAAAGTGTTATTAAAAGAGCATTAGGAGAGTACTATTTCATTCTTAAGGTAGTATTTAGTAGCACGTAAAGACGAAAAATGTTAAAATCCTGTTATCGAAATCTTCTCATACACTAGCAGTAATCTGTGGTTTCGTATGCAGTTTTAAAAATTGATAAACTCTCTTTTATATATTATACGCACATATTTGATTATCTCATAATTTATTGGTCATACATAAAACTGATGTTATTCTCGAACTTTAAGATATATTTTTATATGTGAACTAACTTATCAAGACCAAAAGAGATTGTGCCATCAATAAAACGTTCATCCTTTATGCTAAGGAGAATCTCATTTCTGAACCGGGTCCAGCTGTAGAATGACTCTTGACAGGTTGAGTGGGAATGAGATTTATTGGAGTAAGGAAGTGAATTTCAACTTGACCACAATTTTCACCAGCCATGGAAATTATCAGATTTATTTTTCAGATGTGGGAGAGGACGGAAATCAGAACTCTTTTTATCTTTGTGGGCACTAGTAGAAGGATAACTAGAATCAAAAACTCTCCTGCTGTGGTTGTAATCACAGATCATAGAATGAAGAGATCTCAAAATACCATCGGTCAAATTCTGTACTTAATATATCTCTAAAACTGAGACTTGCATCATTGTCCTTCGTACGTAGAGACTGCATTAATTGAAATCAAGAAAGAAGAAGAAAGCATCTGTGTAATCCAACCCGCTGAACCAAATTGAAGTAGATTTTCTATGACGGTTCAAAAACTTTCTTAAACTAATCAGGAAAAGTATCGTGTAAAGAATTTGTTTCTGGGCTATGCAGTTATATAAGTGTAAAATTTCCGTATACCAAGGCTCTACTGCGATGTCATATAAACATGAAGTATTACTATGTCTGTAAGAAAATGCGTGACAAGAGAGAATATTGAAATTTTGTAATTTTAATATCATATAAAATTAAGACTTTTGACACAAAATAATGTCAATTTAGTTAAAATTTTACCACACTCAATTACTGCTATTTTTTCCTAATAATAATTATAATTGACGTCTTAATAATGAATTATTCACGTTCAGTAGTTCTTTAAAGAAATAGAATAGTGTGATAATTTAGAGACAGTGAATAATATATGAGTGCTTAATTATTTTGTAAATGCAATATTACACTCAAGATACATTAGTGTTGCAATAGTTATTGCGTTGCCGTTTAGCATAAACTCAAATGGTAGTTTATTACAAAGTTTACAGTATTAGTAACTTCGAACACAGCTGTGGCGAGATTAGCAAATAGAATGTGATAAACGTTAACTGAAGCGGAAACTGTTCTATCACAGCTTTGAATAACTGATTGTCTTATTCTATTGCAAGCTTTATTTGTGTACGAAACAATTTGCAATGTTTAACCTTCACACTTTATTTTTGATATATTCATATGTGTTATTAATTATGACTAAAAGTTCCATTTAACATTTTCTGCCAAGTAAAAACTTTCATAAAGCAAAAAAAAAAAATATTTCCTGTGTGTAATGATTTTAAATTGACACATTATTACTTGTTAATGTTAGTTATTTGCTCTGGAGAATGTGTAATGATAAGTGGATGGAAACCTGAAACTTAAATGGAACTAACCTTATATTTAAATTAAAAGCACTAATGCTATGCCATATATTTGATGTGAGGACAGTAACTTAAAAATCAATAATTTCATATTAGTTTGAAAGTAAACATCATCATATTAATAGTATTATAGATGTACAAGTGTCTTTTATCTTTATTTTGTTTTATGCTTAATCCATTCAACGGAAAATGTTGAAATTTAAATGGATATTCTTTTGGTCCATGGTATGGTCTCTATTCTTATTTCAAAAATCCCTTTGGGCTACGCATTACTGGTCTTTATATTAGCTAAAACCCCCATCTTAGTCTATAAAGTAGCAATATGTAATGGAAGGAACCTTTTAAGATTCCAACATTTCATTAATAATTCCAACAAAAAAGCTACAATAATTCTTATTAATTGAGTTTCAATTATATTTGTGACGCTATTTGTAATTGATAAACCATAGAGTACGCTTATAAGTAACACATTATCAATTCAGCCTTTTCTGCAGACAATGAAGATTAAAGATTAAAAGATTGACAAAAATACATATTTTAACCGTCAATAAGCAAACATTAAGCATACAATACTTGACCAGTACTGTAATGCAGATATCAAATGCCAAATTAGTGCATAGCTTTTATTACATATTGATCGTTATAAAACCAAATTTATCATTTTTAACAGAAGTACGTTTCTTAAAATTCTTTAAGTATATGTTTACTTGATCAGCAAAGTTAAATAAAATTCAACTATGAATCAGGATATAAAATAACTTTCAGTGACTATCAATATTATTCCAGGAATATTTTAAATGTTATTTATAGGAAACGTTCCAGAGATGTCCCTTTTTTTTTTTGTAG